>NW_025777316.1:0-166289 GCF_021130785.1 Homalodisca vitripennis | reverse complement strand
TTTTTTGTTATTATTAATCTTACACTTTGTAAAGGAAGTAAAAAATTAATTACCGAATAAAAAGTATATAACACATTTGGGTTTTGCATAATGCCAAAAAAAAGCTGTATTTATATACCCGTGGCTTCGCTATGCTTTTCTTAAACGTTTGCCCGGTGTATAAGCACTTCAGGAGTTTTAAAGTCAAATTAATAATTTACCAACGCATGACACGTAATAAAATTTGTTTGGCCACGATCAAAAACAAATCTGTCAAAAGTTTGCATTAATAACCAGTTAATACACGTAAAATGTAACTTTATTATAAAGTTGGTCTAGACAACTCAAGCTTTAAATTCAACCAGGAGAAATTTGTATTTTTAACAAATATATACTATAAAATGTAGCGCACTTCAAAATAGTGTTTAGCTAAATTAAAATAAGTTACTGAATCGTTAATGTTGGCGAGTGCGTTATGATACCATATTTATGCAGCGCCGTCTGGTGGTTGAGTTACATCAATGGGCATAGTATATAAACCTTCGGAACGGAACAAAAAAATACATATACATTAACCAATGTTTCATAACTATTGGTTAAATTGATTTGGAGTCTATAAAGGTACATACCGAATAAAACATTTATATATCTATATATATACTTATATATATATTATTATATATATATTATAATCAGGGTGTATATTATGTCTGGAAAGCACCCAAATATATCCTTTAAATAATTTAAATGATAAATTATTTTGAAACCTCTTACAATCGTGAATAGAGATTGAGAGGGCATCTTAACTTTTTGGGAACAATTGTTTTGTTTTAATGTCACGCTTACCAACGGGGGACGTCCTGCCGAGGGTATCGTTGAAATATTCTTATAATGGAAGCCTATACCTTGTGATACATAATTTTAAAAGGTAATCAGCTTTAGCTGAATTGAATGCCACAAACCGCATCTCATAAGGAATTAATTCTATCATGAAAATAGTAGCATTTTTAAGTATATGAAAAATTTACTTGATGTTCAAAACAATGTAATTTTTAAACACTGGTTCGTGCCACAAAATGTGTTACAAACACTAAATTTTTTTAGCATTTTTTAAATGTTCAATTAAAATAAACATAAACAATTTATATTTGTTTAATGCTGGTTTCATTAGTACAAATTTTACCCAGTTTTTTATTATACAATGAATAAAAACATTTTTTACCTTAGAGTCACTTTCTCTGATTACTTATGGAATCTGTTAACTTGGTGTTTTCCAGTCAGCAGGAAGGTTTAAAGAGACAAAGGGTACACTAGCTATGAGAAACATTATTGTGTTATTAATCCTCTTGGTCTACAGGTCTTCAGTTTGTTGGGATGGGCATGGAGGCTTTTCCACTTAGACAGGATCATCTAAGCCTTGGGAATTACAAAATGACAAAGGTCCATATCATTCCTTGGTCGAGTTTAATCAGTGTCTCTGTAAGCATTGCTGGTCAAAATACAAGATTATCCTAATTACTGTAGATTCAGTTTTTATTTTGGCATTTTAATGGAATTGTCTGAAAGAGAACGAATTACTTCTGTTGATTGATGCGAGGGATATGGCGATCGTCAAAGATCTTATCGCGGAAGTTTGTAATTTGTTTAATGACACTTTCCCAGAAAGGAATCCCATAAAGTGTTTTCAAAACAATATCAAAAAACTAATTGAGCGTTTTTGAAATGAACAGTGGAGTGTACGTAATCGGCCAAAGTCGGGTAGGATACAATCTGCAACAGATGAATGAACAATGCACTAGATGTTTTGCAAAAACATTTATTGGAAGGACCCCCGGGCAAAACCGCACCCCATATATACTATATCTCACTATATCTAATCCCACTATACACGTCTCGCTCAGAAAAGCTGCACAGCAAACATGATATGCCACCCCTAGTCTGTGAGTAAGATTTTGAAAAAATTTTAATTAAATGAATAATAATAATGGAATAATAATGATTTTATTTTTCTCAAAAATACATTTACAGAATTGTACAGAAACCATGTTTACATCCAATTATTACCAATATATATCCTACTAATGTACAATAAGAAATACAAATATAAAAATATACGTTCTAATAGAGAAAATAACTAACACTCCAAGGCAAAAGCCTGTGTGGAGGAAATTAACACACAATTTTTCCTAGAGTGATGGATAAATCTTCTATATTAACATAAAATATATAGATTCCAGAACTTTAACTACTATATGTATAATACATTAAATAATATATAAATTTCACAAAGTTGTTACTAGTGGAAAATTAGGAGCCTATCAGTGTATCAAAATAATACAATTTAATTATGCAATAAAGCCAACAAAAAGCATAAAATGTTACAGAAACAAGAAAAGAATCTCAACAGAATTTAAAAATGATTACTTAAAAGATTTTCTTGAAAACTTAAACATAAACACACAAGAGGAGTTCAAAAAAGTCCTTGAATTTCACATACAATTTCGTTATGACATACACAAAAACCTGAACAAAAAATCCAAAATTGGCAACTTAATTGAAATATGGCATTGCTGCACATATACCTAATCTATTAATTAATTCTAATTGCAACTTAAATACGTGGAAAAAACACATGGTAAAATACACACACACATCATAACCGAACCAATTTACTATTTACTAGCAAAATAGAAAAATAAAAAGCTATGTTACCTTTCTAGCTATTTACAAGTAATAATTCATCAATATTTTCTATGCTTAAAAGCCAAGACCTCAATCTAGAATTGAAGAAGGTTAAAGAGGTTGGCATTACGAATTGAAATGGGTAATTGGTTTAAAAATTCTTGGAGCTAGTGAAGCTATAAGTTTTAGTAAAATAGGTATTAGCTGACTAGGCACATACACAATCTCTTGCATAACGTAATTTCGTCTTATACACATTCAAGTGTCGTATTGTTTTCAACTACTACGATTAAAAAACAACCTTAGCACTTTATAAACATACATATGTCTCAAGGGTAAAATTTTTAATTGAAATAAAATAAACGGAAAAGGTCGATCTGTTTTGTTTTTTTTTCAAAATTAATCTGATGAATTGTTTTTGAGAAATAAATAATGTTTTAGTACTTGTTACATAAGTTCCCCCCCATCAAGAGATTCCGTACTCTAATCGGCTGTGTACCAATGAAAAATACAACATTCTCAACAGATCATCATTACATATATTTCTTAGGAAAAAGAAAAGCCGCAGGACATTAATTAAGTGTTTGTTTTAAGATTAAAAATATGGGTTTTCCATGTTAGTTCTGAATCCCAAGTTAGACCTAAATACTTGACACTCTCTGCAGGTTTTACCCTCTACACAGTTAGTGCTGCACGTTCTACAGCAGCAAATACAAGTAATGCATTTTGAAATAATTTTAATTTGAAAAATCTACTTTCCCCCGTAAATTAAAAATTTATGTAATTTGTTTTCGTAGGACTTAAAACCAAATTGTTTTTTGTAAACCACCAATTGAAATAGCTTGCATATCTAAATTAATATTTTCCCTGAATATCACTCCACTTATCATCAATGTAACATAAAAGCAGTATCATCTGCAAATGATGTGACTTGTCCATGAAATTCTGCGTCTGACCAAAAGGTCATTTATATATATATCAAGAAGAGAACTGCCCCTAACACCGATCCTTGTGGAACACCGTATTTAATTTTTGCCCATTTCACTAAATACCCCATTTATTCTGACACACTGTTTTTTTCTATTTGATATATAACTCTCAAACCATTTATAAAATCACTCCCCTAAACCACAATTGTATAGTTTAGTAAGCAAAATTGGTGATCTACCATGGTCAAAAGCCTTTGTGATATCTAGGAAAAGACCACAGACTTTTTTTTTCCATCATTAATACCTTCTGAGACTTTTCCCATAAATTTTTAAAAGCGCACTTTCAGTATCCATGCTTTGTCGAAACCCCAAATTGATTATCACTGAAAATTTTAATTTTTTCAAGGAAACGCAGTCAACTGCTTCTTCATTAATTTTTCAATTATCTTGGAAAAATGATGATAATAAAGATATTGGCCTGTAGTTTTCCACTTATCAGTTTGGAATCTTTCTTGTGAATTGGAATTACAACTGCTTCCTTCATTTTATCTGGAAAAAACGCCCGTTTCAAAACTTAAGTTAATTATGTATACTAATACATGTATAATTTTTGTTAGAATATCTTTTAATTATTTGTGAGCTAATTCCATCTATTCCTGGCGTTCCGTTTTTAAAGCGAATTTATTGCATTATATACATCTTGTTCTAAAACCGGATATAAGAACATTGATCGAGTTGGGAGATCTCTCTGTAAAATAGTTTTTAAAATTCATAGTATAAAAATTGTGAGGCTTATATTGTTTTGTACTAAGCTTTTCAGCAACCGATAAAAATAGTTATTAAACTCATTAGCGACGACATATGGATCATTTTCATAGGTGTTTTTAATATTTAACGCAATGTTGGAATTAGTGGATGGATTTTTGTCCAGTGATTTTCATTTAAAACTTTCACGTCTCTCTAGAGTTACCTTTGTTTGTTTCAAAAACGTCGGCGATAATAATTACTTTTTAGCAATCGAATATCTAACTGTAGCTTGTTTCTATATTCTTTGAAATTTCGTTTAAGTAATTCATTATCAGGTTGCCTTATTAAGCCTTTTAAGTAAAAGTTTTTCTTATTTTAATACGCCTACAAGTAGATTCATCGATCCACGGTTTTTAGTTTAACTATTTTAGTGTTTTTAATTTTTAATTAAATCTTTGCTTTTATTCAATTATATCTTGAAAAATACTATAAAATGTGTCAAATGCATTTGATGCGTTCTGTTCATTATAATACTGCACTCCAGTCAGCTTTATCAAGCAATGAATTTAGATAGTTATGATTTACGCGATAAGAGGAGTTGGCCAGTTGTGCGACCTTGACCGAAATTATCCTTCTTCTCCCACGCACCCAAACAGCTGATAAACAATGATCAGTTATCGCACAGTCAATCACAGCTGCTTCGACTGTAACTTTATTTTTGTTTTCTTATTCTAACAAGTAAGTGATCAATGCATGTTTTGTGAACTTATCTGTGATTCTTGTAGGAATATTTACTAAAGATTCTAATCCTATTAACAAGCTAAGGTAATTTTATATTCTTCAATTATACTATTGTCATCCAATAAGTTTTAAGTTTATGGTCTCCTATAATAATTAAGTTATTGCATGATTTTACATCTTGAGTAGATGTGTAGGCTTTAAGTTCATCAATAAATAATATCCGCAGACTGCTGTTTGCAACCTATAAATACTAAGTAACTTTAAAATAGCATCCATACATTTTAAAAGATAAATCTATCACATCAGCTGAATGAAATACAACATCAGACATTATTTATAACAGTAAAACTATTTTGTACAAATACAACCACTCCTCCAGCTCTATATTTTTCATTAGTTGTTTTTGTAGTAAGATTTATAATTTGGAATTTGATAAAAATTTTTCTCAGAGCTATTTATCCATATTTCTGTCAGATAACAATTAATTTTGGAACGTTATTTAAAGTTGACAATTCAGCTAAAAATGTGGTCGAAATTCGCCCTCAAACTCCTTATATTCTGGTGGATTAAAACAAACCCAGAGTCTTTGTTAACAAAATCTATGTCTTCATAACATTGAGAACTACTTTGCATTTAATATAAAGAAAACAAAACAGTACTTCTAAGTATGTAGCTAATAAGTAGTTTAAAACACAATAGCAACATAAAATAACTATAACATAACTAATATTTGAACAGAAAAAGTCCATTTACATTACTCACAGTTTCACCAGGTCTGCTTGGCATGTCACAGTTGACACTGAGGGCCATTTATCTTCTTTTCTTTAAAAATATTTTTTTCCACCCCTCACCCACAAACCACCTTGTAATGTTTCTGGAGTTTTACCTCTCTCGCCATATGGCAAGCAATCTCCTTCTAGCCGGTGATAAGGATTCATTAATATAGGACTGGGATATCTGACTGCATTCCCAGATGCCTAGTAGAAAGCTTCTTCCCCTTTTCCTCCTTTTGCAACATATTTTCAGCATCTATTTTTCTCACAAAACTTAATTATGATGCCTGGGGGCCTATCTGAACCTGGCCTTTTGCGTAACAAATGACAGTTGTCAATCATTTGGTCAGTTATCTCCATACCAAGAGCTTGGCCTACAGATTTGACATGATCCATAACATCATTATCAGTTTCAGGTATCCCATGAATTTCAACACAGTTTTTTCTAGAGTATATTGTTCCATTTTCATCGACTTTAGTTTTTCTAAAAAAATAGAGACTCTATCTTTTAGTTTACTGTTTTCTGCTGCAAGAAAGTCAATTAGTTTCAAATAGTCATCTACTTTCTTATTGTTTTTGTTTTACTGCCTCTGTGTTGTCAACAATCTTACTGTTCAATAATTCATAGGAGACATTTAAAAATCATTAAGCGAATTTTTGTACTCCACTTTTAAGATCTTCAATAGCTTATGATAACATCTTGCAGTGAAAGATTTCCTTCTGTAGCCTGAGACTCCAGCCGTAGACTGCTGCGCCTAGTTACTGCACAAGGCTCACACCTCCACACTATATTTTCACTTGCTAAGATATTCAATGTCTGCTTTGCTTAGCCTGACACAAGACCCATGAAAGTCTTGAGTACAATCAGCATACGAAACTTTGAGCCTTTTTCCTAGCGGATGGTTGCAAACTTTACAATTGGGGACATTGTAGGTTAGCTTGTATAGGTTTAAGGTTGTACGGCACAAGCAGGTTATGTGATTTACACAAGTTGAAAGTATCTTTCACTTCAAAAACTTTATAAATAACTTAGATATAGGCCTCCTAAAGCTATTATTACTCACTATGTATCATTAAAATGTAATATATCCACAAACAAAACATTAAAGTTTGGAAGAGCCAAATCACAGTAAGTCTGCACTGCTCAGCCACTGCCATCTGAAAATACAAACCATATAAAGTTCATTTAGTCCAACAGTTAAGTGAGGATGATTACGACAGAAGAGTTGAGTTTTTTGTGTGAAACTTGTGATGCGCAAATGTGATGACAATAGAGATTTTCTGACCAACATACTATTTTCTGATGATGGGCAACTTTTTTTCCTAAATGGCCAATGTTAACAGGCACAATTGCCGTTACTGGGCTAGTGAAAACCCACATTGGATTACTGAGTCCCATTCACAGCAACCACAAAAACTGAACGTATGGTGTGGAATTTTAGGTAACCAAAATTGTTGGACCCTTTTTCATCAATGGAAATTTAAATGCCGAACTTTACTACAATATGCTCCAAAATGAAATAATCCCAGCTATTCAAATTGCATCAGGAGAATACTTTGATAATGTATGGTTTCAGCAGGATGGTGCTCCACCCCATTATGGGAGACAGGTAAGAGAGTATTTGGATTTAAGGTTTCCTCATAAATGGATTGGCCGAAGAGGAGAAATCGAATGGCCTCCAAGATCTCCGGATTTGTCACCAATCGATTATTTCCTATGGGGTCATTTAAAATCCAATGTTTATAGAAGAAAGCCTCATAATTTGGAAGACCTAAGAAACAGGATTATAGAGGAGATTGCTTTGATAACTGAAGAAATGTTAGGCAACTCTGTCGAATCATTTTACACAAGATTGGCTCATTGTCAAAACCGTAGAAGGAACACAGTTCGAACAATTGCTTTGACACCAAATGCAGGTAAAACGTTTGTTGTAAGACTTTTCTAACAGCATACATTATTTTTTATTTGTAATAAGAAATCAATAACATAAGTATTTCCATAATTGTACTGTAATAAAAACTGGCAAATTTGTGCTAATAGAACCAGCTTAAAATGAAATTTTTGTTTTATTTAATTGAACATTTAAAAAAATGCTAATAAATTAGTGTAACACATTTTGTGGCAAGAAACCATGTTAAAATTACATTGTTGAACATCAGTAAATTTTCAATACTAAAAATGCTCTATTTTCTGATAGAATAATTCCTTTGAGATGCGGTTTGTGGCATTCAATTCAGTAAGCTATTACCTTTAAAATTATGTATCACAAGGTATAGGCTTCCATTAAGAATATTCACGATACCCTCGGCAGGACGTCCCCCGTTGGTGTGACATAACAAAACATTGTTCCAAAAAAGTAGATGCCCAATCTCTATCACGATTGTAAGAGGTTTCAAATTTATATTTAAAATTATTAAAGGATATATTTGGGTGTTTCCAGACATAATATACACCCTGTATATACGGCTTTTGATTACATTACACTCAAACAATATTCCTTAAACTAGTAAGTTCATATTTAAAATATCCGATAAAACATGTTCCACACCTTAATGCAAACTGTAACAACTTTAAAATCAATAGATATGGGCAATTCTTTTTATCACATATTAAAATACAGTCAAAACAGGTTTTGTAGCAAAAAGTTAGAAGTTATTGTAGGTACGCTGTAATTATTGTAAAATACTCGATAACAAATTTTTCTAAATACCCACCATCCGGAAACAAAAGTTGTTGCAATAACCTGGGAATGTCAACAAACTGTTTATTTCCAGCCTGTAACGTTTATAATACTTTAAATATAAAGTAGTGGCCTTTACTTTGAATTCTTTTCAAAAGTTTCGCTTTCTTCAAACCTTAAGTAATATAAAAAATATGCCAGTGCAAGAGCCATTTCAAATTGCTTACAGTTTTTTTAAACATTATTTTAGTTCGGTACCTGTTGTGTAATATGTAAGCTAATATTTGACCTAAATTAAGAAACCTGTCTAAATGAATGTATATAGAGACACCTCCAAGTTTTCCTATTTTATTCGAATTAGGTTAGCGTCTGCAGGGCAATACGATGGTTATCTCATCCTCTAGTAACGCTTATATGCTATTGTTTATTCCCTACAATATTCTTGAACGGTGATTATCTCGAAAGATTACTTAATATCACAACCTTATAATAAAAAATGGTTAAATGTTACGATATGGCGGTTGCGCAAATTTTCGATAGGAAGTAGATATTTATTTATCATATCATTAGCGAACAATTTTTCTTATAACATTATAAAGTATTATAGGAAAAATTGTTTTTAAATGATATGATAAATAAAAAAAAATCTGATTTTCACTTGCTAGTCTTATGAGTTATATATATATATATATATATATTATATATAGGGTCTGCGTCCTCAGTAAGGTTAACAGCTCATCACCTCCAACAGTAAATAGGGTGATCATTAAATAATATTCGTCTATATGGTGTAATTGTCTTATCAATAAATCAAGTGAAAATCCAAATGTGAACTTTTAATAGTGATGGGAATCTTCGTAACACACATATTACGACGTAAAAAGCATCCGCACTGTCTCACACTCTGAATAATTACTCAGGTTCTACAATAAAAACTGAGTAAGTCCTCAAAGGTTTTGTGGATTAACCTCCATTGAAGATTTAATCGCCTTACAACACCGAGCTCAACTTATTAGCTCAGTTTAGATCGTTCTATGTTTACTTTCAGAGTTGGTGAACAACGGACGGTGAAAGTGGTCACCTTGTTACATCGAATAATTTAAGATTGTCATTTATTTAAAAACTATAGCATAACACACATATCAGTATAAGTGTTATCTTTTTTACATCCCAATTTGCATTAAGGTAAGCGAACAAACACAACATTTATAAATTAATGAAACTACTTGCCTTGTTAAACAGAAGATTTATTAAATCAAGAAGATGGACCAATACAAAAATTCAATATTACTTAAACGAAGATTACAAAATTAACATTCAAAATTTATATAGTATAATACCAGTAATAATTTAATTGTATTTACACACTAAGGCACACCGTACAAATTAATATTAAATCACATATGTTTAACTATTATTAAAAATAAAATTTACTTTTTTTATTTACTTTTGTGATGTGTCTGACTAAGATAGCCTTGCTATCGAAAGGCCTCACAAAAATAAAAGTATTAAATATTGGTTTTTATGTTTTAATGTAATTAAGTTAAACTACTTGCCTTGTTAATATTTTGATTTTAATCTTTGAATATATTCTTTTAAATAAAATAGGGTATCATTGTTTGTGTGCATGATTGAATTGTATAAACCTATACTATGAGAAGTAAAGGTATAATAGTTATCTTCACATTATATACCTAACTAATGAAATCTTTAAGTAATTTTTTAACTATCGTTATTTCAATAAAACTTTATTTGCAGTTAAACATCGTATGTTGTCTTCAAAGTTGGTAGATAATAAGATTTAGAGCAACCATCTTCAGGGTCGACCTGAGGATTTTTCAGGATCAAAGGAATATATTTCTCGATATTTGAATACGCGATGGCGGATTGGGAAAATCTCTCAGAGCACCATAAAATCTGATGCAACCTCATTTTTATAGTTTTAATCGATATCCATTTTGCAAATACGCACATTAAAGTAAATAGCGTTTTAACTCGATGCTCTTGGAAGATCGAGAGAAATATTTATAGGTTACCTGTACCTTCCATACTCCAGTATTTGAATGTATTCTAATTTTAAGAATTCAACCAGGTCTGTTATTGACGTTAACGTCTCATAACCAACATTTATTGTTGTTGTTATTTTTGCATCTGTGGTTGTTCTTATGTCAGAGAGATGATATCGCGTAAAATGGCTCTGAGGTTCGTGCTTGAGAGGAAAAAAATTATCAAAGCCAAATAAATTTCCATCATCATTCTCCAAATCCTTAGACGAAGTAAAAGACGGCACCGTCAGCCACATTTAAGGCGACAGTGAAATATCCTGAAATATTTTTGGGATTAATTATAACCACTATAAGTATTCCTACATCCTCGTTGAATGGACTCACGTGTTTTGCAACTAAATTAAGTTAGAGCTAACTGAATTAAATGATATAAAGTCTTTACGTTCTCTTTTGGTTTTGTATTTTCTGTAGGATAAATTGTAACTCAGCATAAAACGTCATTCCAATGCATTGATTTCAGAAGCCTTTATCCCCAATAATCAACTATTATGACCTTATCAATGACCACTTGGAACAAAAATGCCATCAAGCACTGTCCCTATTAACTTGGAAAACAATTTGTATAGCTTTAAGCAAGATTGAGCTGGTTCACTTATCTGATTTGGGTTCCTTTAAATAGTATAAAAATCATTCCTTTTGAATCAACTCTAACAACCCTTATAACTGTCATTGGAATGATCATTACATACATACTGTACCTTTGCCGTAAACAGAGGAGTGACAAAACAAATTTCACTAAATTCCGAAATAATGGAATTAACAGGGATTAATCAGGCACAATTATCTGGGAAAGATGTGATGTTCCTTGTAAATATCAACGACCGAGGGTAGCTTCGTATCCCTATCCAACTCCTTCGTACTGCAATAGTGCTTAATGTCTGTGGACTCTAGTGTAGTTGGATTGGTTACATTTTCTACACATTACGGTTTTTAATCTACATAATTTTTACACTTTTCCTTACATAGGGCATCTTCCAGAAGAGGACTTCCAAGAGGCACATTCGCGACTACAGCTTCTGGAACATTTATCCATTACGTGATACGAATATTCTAGAAGACTTAATCATGAATACTTCCAGCCAGCATTTCAAAAATCAGAAGAAAATATCCTTAGAGATAATAGGTTACTGATCATGTAATACACTTACGCCTATCGTGACACTTTAATGATTAATTCATATATTTTTAGAAACGTAATAAAAAAGGTTTCAGTATTCTTATCCTCTTCTCGAAGAGACCGGTTAATTTTTTAATCTCAATAACGTCTAATGGAATATTCAAACCATCGTCAAATTTTTTGATAGCAAAGACATTTCTTAAGTATTACACAGACTATAAATTGAGCTTTTTTATCGCTCCCTAGTAGAATATAATGAAATACTGACACGTGAAATGGCCAGTTTTGACATTTATGATGTCTAATTAGAGAGGATAAATATGACGATTCCTAGGACGCCAGTTTGATTTTATCAGTCGACAGTTGATTCGGTAACAGTGCGGCACTTAGTATTTCTATACTTAACCGACACTGTAACGGAAATTTATGTAAATATAAAATGTATATAGTAATAGAAATGTGTAAACTATTGCTAAGAACCGTATAAGAGTACATCTAAATTTAACTGTCAATCAATAATCTGATAAAATACTTATTATTATAACACGAAATCTGCGGTAGTCATCTAAAGATTTTTCTCGGCTAGATTCGAACACAAAATCTAGAAATATAACATGTTAGGACGTATTGTATTGAGTCTACAGCTTGTCCGTGTGTGGTTTTGTTTAATGTACAATTGTTTTGTTTAACAATTGATTCACAGTTCCTTAAGTTAGTGATTTACCATGGTAGTTCTTCTCAAACAAACTTAAATTGAAAGAAGATGTAAAAAACCCCTGATTAACAAAGTCGAAAGTTTTAATGCCGATACAATACTTTTTAATTTGTTTCGTCGGAAAAAATAATAGATAGCACTGTGCAGAATTAAATTACCCTCTGGTTATTTTCATGCACATGTAACATTTTCTAAGGTATATCAAATTTTTTTTTCGCATGTTAAGCGAAAATAAATTAGTTTGAATTTAGGTTTAAACGCATCTTTCAATATTTTAGGAACATAGAAAAACTAATTAACTTTTAGATATTTATTTCCACAGTATTTTTATCTGAGCGGAAATTTGCGTTATTAGTATCTTACAAAGTTTCCTGAAAGCCTAAAGTAAATTAAACATTATTTTAGTTCGGTACCTGTTGTGTAATATGTAAGCTAATATTTGACCTAAATTAAGAAACCTGTCTAAATGAATGTATAGAGACACCTCCAAGTTTTCCTATTTTATTCGAATTAGGTTTAGCGTCTGCAGGGCAATACGATGGTTATCTCATCCTCTAGTAACGCTTATATGCTATTGTTTATTCCCTACAATATTCTTGAACGGTGATTATCTCGAAAGATTACTTAATATCACCAACCTTATAATAAAAAATGGTTAAATGTTACGATATGGCGGTTGCGCAAATTTTCGATAGGAAGTAGATATTTATTTATCATATCATTAACGAACAATTTTTCTTATAACATTATAAAGTATTATAGGAAAAATTGTTTTTAAATGATATGATAAATAAAAAAAATTCTGATTTTCACTTGCTAGTCTTATGAGTTATATATATATATATAGGGTCTGCGTCCTCAGTAAGGGTTAACAGCTCATCACCTCCAACAGTAGAATAGGGTGATCATTAAATAATATTCGTCTTATATGGTGTAATTTGTCTTATCAATAAATCAAGTGAAAATCCAAATGTGAACTTTTAATAGTGATGGGAATCTTCGTAACACACATATTACGACGTAAAAGCATCCGCACTGTCTCACACTCTGAATAATTACTCAGGTTCTACAATAAAACTGAGTAAGTCCTCAAAGGTTTTGTGGATTAACCTCCATTGAAGATTTAATCGCCTTACAACACCGAGCTCAACTTATTAGCTCAGTTTAGATCGTTCTATGTTTACTTTCAGAGTTGGTGAACAACGGACGGTGAAAGTGGTCACCTTGTTACATCGAATAATTTAAGATTGTCATTTATTTAAAAACTATAGCATAACACACATATCAGTATAAGTGTTATCTTTTTTACATCCCAATTTGCATTAAGGTAAGCGAACAAAACACAACATTTATAAATTAATGAAACTACTTGCCTTGTTAAACAGAAGATTTATTAAATCAAGAAGATGGACCAATACAAAATTCAATATTACTTAAACGAAGATTACAAAATTAACATTAAACATTTATATAGTATAATACCAGTAATAATTTAATTGCATTTACACACTACGCCACACAAGACAAATTAATATTAAATCACATATGTTTAACTATTATTAAAAATAAAATTTACTTTTTTTATTTACTTTTGTGATGTGTCTGACTAAGATAGCCTTGCTATCGAAAGGCCTCACAAAAATAAAAGTATTAAATATTGGTTTTATGTTTTAAATGTAATTAAGTTAAACTACTTGCCTTGTTAATATTTTGATTTTAATCTTTGAATATATTCTTTTTAAATAAAATAGGGTATCATTGTTTGTGTGCATGTTTGAATTGTATAAACCTATACTATGAGAAGTAAAGGTATAATAGTTATCTTCACATTATATACCTAACTAATGAAATCTTTAAGTAATTTTTTAACTATCGTTATTTCAATAAAACTTTATTTGCAGTTAAACATCGTATGTTGTCTTCAAAGTTGGTAGATAATAAGATTTAGAGCAACCATCTTCAGGGTCGACCTGAGGATTTTTCAGGATCAAAGGAATATATTTTCTCGATATTTGAATACGCGATGGCGGATTGGGAAAATCTCTCAGAGCACCATAAAATCTGATGCAACCTCATTTTTTATAGTTTTAATCGATATCCATTTTGCAAATACGCACATTAAAGTAAATAGCGTTTTAACTCGATGCTCTTGGAAGATCGAGAGAAATATTTATAGGTTACCTGTACCTTCCCATACTCCAGTATTTGAATGTATTCTAATTTTAAGAATTCAACCAGGTCTGTTATTGACGTTAACGTCTCATAACCAACATTTATTGTTGTTGTTATTTTTTGCATCTGTGGTTGTTCTTATGTCAGAGAGATGATATCGCGTAAATGGCTCTGAGGTTCGTGCTTGAGAGGAAAAAAATTATCAAAGCCAAATAAATTTCCATCATCATTCTCCAAATCCTTAGACGAAGTAAAAGACGGCACCGTCAGCCACATTTAAGGGCGACAGTGAAATATCCTGAAATATTTTTGGGATTAATTATAACCACTATAAGTATTCCTACATCCTCGTTGAATGGACTCACGTGTTTTTGCAACTAAATTAAGTTAGAGCTAACTGAATTAAATGATATAAAGTCTTTACGTTCTCTTTTGGTTTTGTATTTTCTGTAGGATAAATTGTAACTCAGCATAAAACGTCATTCCAATGCATTGATTTCAGAAGCCTTTATCCCCAATAATCAACTATTATGACCTTATCAATGACCACTTGGAACAAAAATGCCATCAAGCACTGTCCCTATTAACTTGGAAAACAATTTGTATAGCTTTAAGCAAGATTGAGCTGGTTCACTTATCTGATTTGGGTTCCTTTTAAATAGTATAAAAATCATTTCCTTTTGAATCAAACTCTAACAACCCTTATAACTGTCATTGGAATGATCATTACATACATACTGTACCTTTGCCGTAAGCAGAGGAGTGACAAAACAAATTTCACTAAATTCCGAAATAATGAAATTAACAGGGATTAATCAGGCACAATTATCTGGGAAAGATGTGATGTTCCTTGTAAATATCAACGACCGAGGGTAGCTTCGTATCCCTATCCAACTCCTTCGTACTGCAATAGTGCTTAATGTCTGTGGACTCTAGTGTAGTTGGATTGGTCACACTTTTCTACACATTACGGTTTTTAATCTACATAATTTTTTACACTTTTCCTTACATAGGGCATCTTCCAGAAGAGGACTTCCAAGAGGCACATTCGCGACTACAGCTTCTGGAACATTTATCCATTACGTGATACGAATATTCTAGAAGACTTAATCATGAATACTTCCAGCCAGCATTTCAAAAATCAGAAGAAAATATCCTTAGAGATAATAGGTTACTGATCATGTAATACACTTACGCCTATCGTGACACTTTAATGATTAATTCATATATTTTTAGAACGTAATAAAAAAGGTTTCAGTATTTTGATCCTCTTCTCGAAGAGACCGGTTAATTTTTTAATCTCAATAACGTCTAATGGAATATTCAAACCATCGTCAAATTTTTTGATAGCAAAGACATTTCTTAAGTATTAACACAGACTATAAATTGAGCTTTTTATCGCTCCCTAGTAGAATATAATGAAATACTGACACGTGAAATGGCCAGTTTTGACATTTATGATGTCTAATTAGAGAGGATAAATATGACGATTCCTAGGACGCCAGTTTGATTTTATCAGTCGACAGTTGATTCGGTAACAGTGCGGCACTTAGTATTTCTATACTTAACCGACACTGTAACGGAAATTTATGTAAATATAAAAATGTATATAGTATTAGAAATGTGTAAACTATTGCTAAGAACCGTATAAGAGTACATCTAAATTTAGCTGTCAATCAATAATCTGATAAAATACTTATTATTATACACGAAATCTGCGGTAGTCATTTAAAGATTTTTCTCGGCTAGATTCGAACACAAAATCTAGAAATATAACATGTTAGGACGTATTGTATTGAGTCTACAGCTTGTCCGTGTGTGGTTTTGTTTAATGTACAATTGTTTTGTTAACAATTGATTCACAGTTCCTTAAGTTAGTGATTTACCATGGTAGTTCTTCTCAAACAAACTTAAATTGAAAGAAGATGTAAAAAACCCCCTGATTAACAAAGTCGAAAGTTTTAATGCCGATACAATACTTTTTAATTTGTTTCGGAAAAAATAATAGATAGCACTGTGCAGAATTAAATTACCCTCTGGTTATTTTCATGCACATGTAACATTTTCTAAGGTATATCAAATTTTTTTTTCGCATGTTAAGCGAAAATAAATTAGTTTGAATTTAGGTTAAACGCACCTTTCAATATTTTTAGGAACATAGAAAAACTAATTAACTTTTAGATATTTTATTTCCACAGTATTTTTATCTGAGCGGAAATTTGCGTTATTAGTATCTTACAAAGTTTCCTGAAAGCCTCAAAGGAAAAATTTGTGGTGAGAGGTTAATCATGGTGCCTTATGTAATCTTAATAAAACAATTTTACAATTGTGAGGTAATATAAATATATAAAAAACCTATTTATATATTCCAACTATTTGTCAATACATTTCTATAAAGCGTTATTATTAGTACATGATTAATTTGGTTATAGTCTAGTTTTTAAAACTTTGCGAATATATAAAATACACTCATACATGTAATTACAATGTATATAGTATGTAATAATTATATATACACGTATATAGCAAGTAAGTTTTTAAATGTGGTATCTGACAGGCTATGAGTTCATCGCACATATGTACTAAATGTATTCATTTTTGTGCAAGCTTTACCTCAAGTCTTAAAGCATTTTAAATCCTGAGGAAGAGGCTGAATTCCAATCTTCAAATTGTGGTGTTCTATTTTTGTCACATGGCAAGTATCCGAGATCCTACATTCCTTTTGAAATCATTCATTGTTAACAACAACCGTTAAATAAAGAATTTAGTCTGTTGTTTTTCTATTCAGTTCGTATCCAACTACATTACGTTTCAATATTCTCAGTGTTTCGTAATTGTTGGCTGAGCTTTAGCGAAGCCCGTCACTTGAGATTTTGAATAACTTTTATTGTTGTCTGTCTATCAGTCTGCCTAAATGCCTATATATTTTAAAATTTTTATGAAGATCATTTGAATATGAAGATCACTGTGATTAATGATGTCACTCTATTGGTTTTGGTTGAGGGTTAGCGAATTATTTTATATTGGTATTATGAGTAACCAGATATTCCAGAAAAATAAATGTTAAAACAAAGTAATCACAATCATATGAGATTTTAACATTTGAAATTTTTATTGATATAGTTAAACAAAACATAATATAGTAGAAAGGCAATGTTAAAAGTCGTGTTAATATTTTACTTTAAAGCACTTTTGCTTTGTAGTACCTTCCCTAGTTCACTGGAACTTTCAGTATTTTAACACCACAATGAAACATAACCTACTGAACAAAAACTTGAATTATCATGTGGTAAAATATTTTGAGAAAAGCTCTTATCCGTGGACTAAGTTTTTCTTGAAATATCATTTCTATGGATAAGAATCTTCCAGAGTGTTGCATGTTGGACTAATTTTTATATTCAATATTACTCTATTGTATGGCTGTACTATTTCGGCCCCTCATCAGGACATCTCGAAAGTTAAATGAGTTATAAGTCTGTATGCAACCTCGGAGAAGTATTTCAGGTGACACGTGGTGTGGCGTATTATTAACTTTTCATACCAACGTAGACAGAATATTGTGTTTTCTCGAAACTTTAATCAATTTCAAGTCACTTTTAAGCTTCATAACTTTTATTGTGTAAATTTGTGTATTCTTACACAATCTTTGCTATAGTTTAAAGATTCAAATATTGAAAAAGGGGGTGGTTAAATTTCCATCAAGATAAACCGAATATTCAATATAAAGAATGGTATAATATCATTGGTTAATTTACAACATTGTTGGTTAACATATGATTTGTTTACATCTTCTAAAACGTCAATATGGGGGCCTAATCTAATTTTTGAGATTTACTCTAAAACATTGCGGATACTGGATTAACACGATAATTGCGGTGTACACATTTCAATGTATTATGACATTAAAAATTCTAAAAACTGAACAGTGAAACACGCAAACCTGTACATTTACGGGCACTAAAGTTGCCAAAGTCACTTAGTCACAAGTGAAGCCGGCTATCCTTTGATCCTTTGTCGCCGTGCGGTTAAGCTTACAATATTGTTTACCAGGATACGGTTTTAACTGGCTTACATTTAAAAGCACACATATTTCTTGAACGTGTTGTTAGTTGCTTCCAACTATCTAATCATGTCTAAAGTCATAATAGTCAGGTTACAACCTAACTAAGTTATAACTATGTTGTATCACACCTAATCATAGTCAGGGAAAACCGAGGAAAATTTATTGTACAGACTATAAAGTAACAAGTCTTATTTTAACTCACTAATGTTTCTATTCTCACCGTAATGATTCTTGTATTGTAAGGTGTATTTATTTTCGAATTCTATTCCATAAATTGACATCAAAAAGAGTTTTTCGTGTAATGTATTTTATATTGTTGAGGAGTATATTTAAAATACCGAGAAATGTAATCATGATACATCCACGATCATAAAAAAAACATATTGTACATTTGAATTTAAACATCCGTAGCTTATTATTTCACCATTTACATTCTAAATTCATCAACGGATTTACTACAACAAAAACTACATACAGATGTTTTAAAATACATAAATAGATTTTATTATATATAATACATATTATAGTGGACTACCTTATAAATATTCTTTATTTCTTAGGATCAGAAAAAAGTATACCCTGTTAATGAACGGAATAAGTAATAATATTTACTAATCTTGTACAACTATATTCAAGACAATTTAATAATGAATTTGATAAATAAGAAAAGTAAAATTTTTATTAACTTTTCATATTTTGGTTTTTTTAACAATCCATTTATCTTTGATAGTATGTTTTCAGGCTCATGGGTGGATATTTTGGTTTAATGTGGATTTAAACTAACACAAATGTGAGTTTATAAATACTTAAAACATTGCATTTTGATGTTTAAAACGTTAAATATTTTTCCAAAAATACACAGTTGATTTACCTACTTCTCTATATTTGTTGCAAGTACCATACTTTAAAATCAGCAAGGTAGATAAACACATTGTTCTAACATTACAATCTTTTCTCATTTTTTATATATAATGTTAATGTAGTTCGTTATGGAATATTTCTTTATTGAGAATCCTCTGATTTTTACTTCTTAGACTTACACAGCCGGAATAACGGCATGTAAGCTCTAGTTTTACACCAAAACGAAACGTTGTTAACACAATAAAATTCTTGAAATATTTCGGCATAACTGTGTAGAGCCATGTACAGTCAACATATGGTTAACCGAGACAGAGGATTTGTAGAGGTAAGTAATATATTTACTTAATTAATAAGAAAAAATTTTCGAGCGACACCTCATTTTAAGGGTATAGAAAGAACAATAACTTTAAACGAGGAATAATGTTAAAATGTTAAAATTTCAATAAAACTGACTCAGTTAATTGACATGATAATGTTATACTATTCAAACTGGGCCCGATAATTTTTATATTTAAATAGGATGATCATAAAATTATGGTTCCTGGTGATGTAGGTTTTGACTCAACAAAATATTTGTTTTGATAGACACTAAAGAAGAAATTTTTATTCACGCTTGGTATACTAGTAAAAATTAAAACATGCACACTCTAAATTAGTGAAGGATTAGTGTAATATTCTAGTAATCAGACAATAAACAATCACAGAAATCTAAATGAGTTATGTAACAGCTAAGTGGAAAGTTGATTTAAATCCGATTGTTTATGAAGATGTTTCAACAAGTGGCAGAGCTGGGAAAGTGGTACATCTGTCAATTTTCCTCGCCGCTAACAATTAATTACCTCCTCATTACGCGAGTCTCGCTCACAGGTCTCTTGATACAAGCAATTAGTGGTTTACTCCCCTTCTCCCTTCCTAACTACGGCACTGGGACTAAACGAGAAGATTATTTTGTGGTGCGTCTTTAATTGATGAATTACATATTGACAAAATCTGCGGTCAGATCGTGTTACACGGTTACGTTCTCCATTCTTCACAAGTAACTTAATAAGGGAAGACTGGGAGGGGGAGACATTGATTCTTCACTAGGGGAGGTTGTAACAACAGTTGACGGAAAACTTTAAGTCGATTAATTGTTCCTGAAGATAAATCTAGTTAAGACTCCAGAGATTGAGCCTTGAACAAGTTACGGCCTGACTGGGTATTTTTATCCAATTCCGTAATAAAAACTTTAAGTGTTTCTAGCATGTTTTAAACATTTACGTATTATTTCATTCCTATGATCATATTAATATTGCTTCATTTAGATTTTTCATTCTTATTATAATTCCATTGTACTTATTGTTAATTAACCCAGACTAAACTTAATGTGTTTTCGTTTAAAGAACCACATTCAAACTGAGATTTTTGTTTTTAATTGTGTCTAAGTGCAATAGCATTATTTTAGCTGTCTTTTAGACTCATAGATTGAAATTATTAACACATTTTATATTCAAAACTGTCATAGTTTGACTAAAGTGTTAGTTACATAACGAAACGCCCAATTCAGCGGTGTCTGAAGAAAAATAGATTTCATGTAACATTTTGTTTAAAAAAAATTATAAATTGGTTTATGCTGTAATTGAAGGTAATTTACAAAAGTTTTTATTATGATCAGTCTCGATTTTATAATTGCATTAGAAGGTCATACTTTGTTTAAGATCTTGGTATGGGACAATTTTGTTTTATTTTTGTCCTCTACAGGGTGTCCATAAACTAATGCATCAAACCTTACTATTTTCGATTTATAAAATAAATATGAAAAGTCACGTTAAGCATAGGACATCTTGACCCAAATTTACCATCTGTTTTGTCCATGTTCGTACTTTTAAAAAATGATCTTGTTAATATTACATAATAACATAAAATTCGAACGTAGTAAAAATCCTTACTTCAAGTAAGACCTGTTTACAGACACTTTTAACAAATATAATATCACATTTTAAATAGCAACAAATCAAAATTTTTGAACCATAAGTGAAAAAGTTATAATAGTCATAGTAAAAAATTATATGACCATGTATCTATGTATCATATCGCTAAAAATGCTTCTGTCTATTACTTAACCCATAAAGGACTGGAATTATTTTCTGTGGAATTTGAAATTAATTTTGTAATTTTAAACCCTTTTCTATAAGCTTTTTTGTTATTGGAAAAATTATTGATTTTATTCTAGTGATGTATCTATATCGAAAATTTGTGTGTGACCATATGGTCACAGTAGGCTTTTTAAGATACCTTTTCCGAATAAATAAACAACCAATCGCATTATATGAAACTTTACTTTATTATTTACTTTAAAACCCATTTAAAACTATTAAGTAAAGTAAAATCAGATTATTATAAAGTTTTGTAGACTCCAGAGTGACATATATAGTAGCCTACTGCAGTTTGTGATAGTTCTCGAAACATTTTTACACACAGGCCGACGTCACATTTTTTGCAAGCTGTTCTTCCTACAGAACTGCACCAATCTATTTGCGCACCTCCTGCGCTTTTCTGTTGGTATTACATAGTGATGTAGACCATCGTAGCGTAGACTATTTTTATTTTTTGCAACGAAGACCTTTCTTGAAGTACTTGGGCCCGGGAAGAGCTGGAGGAGTCTTGTACCTTGTTAAGTAGCATTGAACTATTTCTCTTCTAAATGTCAGTTTTGTCATTTTGTTCCCTGACAATCTGAGAAGTCGCCAAGCATTAGTGGTGCCCAGATCTATAAGCCATGTAAACAAAGGCCACCACCACTTCTTTCCCCTGATCCCAATTTCTGTGGGTGCTTATGTCCTCATCCATAAGGTCCGTCCCTCCCATGTGGTGATTATACTGTTTTATCACAAAGGGTTGTTGAATGTGGAGATATTTCTTTTCTGACTGAGAGAAGCGCTTCACACTAGCAATAGGCTCAATAACCATATGATGTCGATGCGACTGTAACAACACTATTGTCTTTCCAGCCGCAGCGACAAATTATGCCATCTTCTTTTTCCTATTTTACATTGAAAGCTTCCTCGAGATTCATTTTGCATATCTTTTTTTGATGAAAAGAGGGCAGTCTTTTGGCAATCTGTTGATTCGGACAGTTCCTGTAGAAACCAATATAACCTCTATCTTTCAGATGTTTCATCAGTGCTGGACTTGTAAAACAAAATTGTCAAAAAAACAACTGGTAGGGTAACTCATCTTGAGGTATTTCATCCAGCATTGATACAAGAGGAGCTGCTGATTTCCCAAATAGCTTTGAATATGTTTCATTTGTTGTTGTGTTCTTCCCTTGAAAAATCTCAAAATTGATCAAGTACCCAGTATCAGTATTTAGGCTCCAAATCTTGTAGCCAAAACGGATAGGTTTCCCTTTCAACCAAAAATTGCTTACATCCATGTTTGCCATAGTACTTTACCATGGACTCATTCAAAACCACAAAAACTCAGATGGTACAAAATTGTCAAGACATTTACATTTGAGTTAAAGGTTCATAAGTGGCCTCATTTTCCCACATTTTGTCATTTGGAATTGTCTCAGAGTTATCTGCACAGTGCAAAAAGCGCATAATTTGAATAAATCTTATCACGTCTCATTGCTTGACAGACCATTTCAGTTTTTCATATCTAGTCCAGAATCCCAATAGCATTTCTTACCAGGCAGTTCATTGTTATCCTGACAGTAACAAAATTGCTAAAAAGCATTTCATTTCTTCCTCCGTAACCTTTGGGTCTGGGCAGTTTTTTGAATAAAGGCGTACTTGTATTGTATTTTTAACTAGCAATTCAAATAACCACTGTTGTTGATGAATAGCTCAAAAAAGTTCAACTGGGCTAAAAAGAACTGAACTTACTGTAGTTGTATTGCTTGAAAAGCAAGAGTCTTCTGAGCTTCCATGTCGCCATCAATCCAGGTTCGATGTTTTTTATCTTGTACGTTTCCGTGCAACTTGATTCAACAAGATTACAAAGTCTTCTTACTCTTATTTCTGCGGGAGCTGATAGTTGTCCACCGTTTCAAATTATTTATGGTACCCACCTTCGTCTTCTGGACCAGAGTCTTCATCAGTGAGGATATCATTTTCTGGGGGGGCAATTAAAGATGTCAACGTCTGAGGTGTCGAGATTCCCGTCATCAACAAAGTTTTCAATTACATTCGACAGCTTCGGCTACAGTAAAATCTCCCTCGGCCAGTGACAGTTGTTGCCTAAAACAACAAATGAAGGATAATAATGTAATATATATACCTCACAAACATGAGAGGCGAAATAAAAATTACTGGTAAAACATATTCCAATATTATTGTTTTTGTTCATATGAAAGCCTACTGTGACCATATGGTCACAGTAAAGTTTGAGGTGGCCTATGACATAACCTAAAACTGACATAGCATTTTCTTTAAAACATAACCAGTTAAAAGCTTATGAAATAACATAGGACATATTTCAGATATGTTTATCTTATATATAAAAAAGTTATAATACTTACAACCAATTGTTGTCAAGAAAATCAGCCATGTTGTAACATAAGTAAATTTAATACTTTACTGTTCCTCACAACTGAAACCAACCATCAAACAATAACACTACAGGTGAAGAATAACTCTTGTTCTGTCAGCTGGCTAAGAAAAAAATCAAAACCAGCTTCATGAATCAGGCATACCAACCCAAAAAATAAAATACTGAAACTGTGACCATATGGTCACAGTAGTCTCTTATGGGTTAATGACGTTTCTGTCATTAAATAATGCAAATAGTGGTGAATTATAATACAAAAAAATGTTTATGAGATACAGACAACAATGCTAAAACATAAGGCCAAGAAAACAATAAAAAAATGTAAATCATGTTTATGAAATGTTGGCCTGTCCATTATTTAGTGCCAATATCCACTGTCAGAAGTGTTCAGTGAAAAACCAAAATGAACAATGTGAATGTTGAGTATAGCTAAAAATTCTCCCTTCCTCTTCTCTAAGAATGCCTAAAATCTGACTCTATCACAAATTGACTCGTGTAACCTGGAAGTCATGTTCGTTTGAAGAGATCCAAATATTTTTGTACGAGGAAGCTCAAAATGAACTCTTTACATTGTTTCGACATTCTGAGACATCTAAGACTACAAACATAGTGCAAATCTAGGCACTGCGATATTTGGACAAAGCCTCTAAGCACGTTTGAATCAAACGAATTCTCTAATCATAACAAAGCTATGGTGGAAAGGACTGGTTCTATATGAGTTTAGCTCCAGTTCACATTCTTAGTGCAGCGTCTGGAAATATGGTGATGGCACAGACTTAATATTGGTGACATGGAAGCTAAAAATTGACTCTTTACGTTATGTGATAGTGAATAACCTAAATTCACCCAGAGTATTCTCGGTCAGTGTCATAACTAAAGTCTAGATTTCCTGTTCACAGCACGCCGAAGAATCGCTTACACAATAAAATTCTTGGAAAATTCTGCCTCACACTGGGGTAAATATCCTTAAACAAGCTTCTGGTCAGTAAAAAGGGGCACTCCACATCTATGCTATAATATTTCACGAATTCCTTTTGTCATAATCAGTCACGTCGCGTTGTGAAACGAAAAAGATAGTTGTTAGTTTTAGCCTATTTCATTTTCTCTTTCAAACAGTCACGAGCATAGCTTACAAGAGTTGTTTATTTTTTCACGCTTAATCGATAGCGTCAGTCGCTTATCAGGTGCAGGTGTTAAGTTACTCTTGGGTATTTCACGCTGAGATACGGCGTTAAGTGTGAAATACACACTTACCACCGGTGAAATTGGTTTGAGATAACCATATCTCTGAGGATTGCTCTGCCTCGGTTTGAAGATGGATTGAATCCTGGAATTTGTAAGTGAACGGTTATTTGTATATTGTTTAACTATCTGAGCATTAGCTACGTATGTCACTCGAATGACAGTAAGATTTTATTTGTTTATGTATGTTGTTTTTCCGCATGATATATCAAGAAAGAGAACGTAATTTTTGCGTAAAGCTTTATTTTTATATAGATAACATCGAGTTTGATGATAATGTAACACTTTTACATGGATGGTAACCATGATGGAAACGATAAAATCGGAGGGTAAAATAAAGTTCAAGCAAACTGAGTACGATCGTTTGACATTGTAATATGTAACATAGTAGAAAAATATGTAGGTAAAGATAGAGATTTTTTTTCAAAATTCAGAGATTACTAAAATATTCATATGTTTTAAATTTAAGACAGTATAATCTTCTAATTTCATACATTTACAGCGAAGAGTTGTGAGTTATGTCATTTTCTATTAATAATTTAGCATTTAAGATAATGCATGAGCAGTTATTTTAAAAACTTTCAATTCATTGGGGGTGTGTAACAGTAGCATTGTATTACTTTGTCATACAACATCGTTCTGTATGAGTGTTTGTTGTGTTTTTTAGTACCTTACGTACAATTTTTAATTATGTATGAAAAAAATTTAGAAATAAAGTATTTATTATATATGTTTACTTTACTGAAAGTGTTCTTATACACTGTCTTAGATTACGGCAGATATTCATATTTCTGTAAAAGGTGATCTTTATGAAACAATTTTCCTTTGACGTCAGAGCTCCACCCCACTGGATTTTAAATATATGTCAATGGAAAGGTCCGAAATATACAGACAGTAGGGAAGTTAATACAATTTTTTATGAAGTCATACTATCATGTAGTGGTGTTTATTTACTTGAATACTAATTTAATGCAAATTTCATGATTTTAAATATCTGGATTTTAATGTTATAAAAAATAACAAATCCAGGTTCTGGGACAAGCTCAATCCCTTCGAGGGCCTATTAAAATTGATTTCCAATGTTGCTGAGTTTTCTTATCAAGTCGCATTAAGTATAAACGGAAAGGGCCTTGGCTAAATCAGTGTTTTGCAGAGATCTACAAAATTACTCAAAACTAAGCTAATAAAAGGTATATCTTTATTTTTTCACAGTTCTTTAATTAAAATGTTTGTTACTAAATATTATACTAAAATTAGATTTTAATAACTATAAATATTATATGTATCTTTTTATTATCTATTTAAAAAGTGGAGTTTCATTGTGGCGAAATGTGCTTGTTGTTTCTTATTTAATATATCTAACTATTATTTGCTTGAGAATAGCCTATAAACTATGTATTTTTTAGTGTGTTTATTTGACTTTATTACAATAAAGTAATATAAAAGTAATTATATCATTTGAATTAAAACATGATTTATTGTCGCTCTAATAAAAGTATTATTTATGTAAAAGTATATCTAATAAAAGTAAATTTTAATATTGTAATTATTATTGTAATGAATAAGTACAACTCACAGATTTCGCCCACCAGAATTTTTAAATTGTTAATATATGCAATATATCAATAAATATAGTAAGAGGTTTATGCGATGACATTGCAATGATTTTAGAAAGCTTTGTAAGGATCATGCACGTTTAAGGTTGCGAGGATACAAGGACCCTACAAGACTTGGACAGTTTATATCTAGTTTAGTCTAATATAGATTAAATGACTACGGAAAGTGCATGATCTTAAGAATCGGTTTTTCTTGAGAAAGTTCTGGGAAGCGTAGAATGATTCCTGTATGTCTCCAATCTATAGGAACGGAGAGATAGTATATTTGTGTGTACTGCATTTGAAAAACAGGGACACAATGAGCATATACTTTATAAATGTCATTACAAACAAATCCTGAGGTCATTAAATAAGTAATAGTCACTCAAAGATATTCTACTGGTGATTAATAATGATGAGAAAAAATCTTTATTATATATTAGTAGCTGAAAAAACAAAACATTAAAAATATCATAAAAGTTACTTTGATGAATATTTTGTTTTCTTGTTCAACCTGTTCAATGCTTTAATGTTTTAGACACCTCCAAAGAGTATAGATTCCAATCCTCGAAACTTAGTGGTCTTTGTGACGATTGCCTATTATGTACGAAATCATATATCGTTTTAAATAATTGTCATCATCAATAAGCATCCATAACAATGTATTGGTGGCTTAGATAGTCTTGACAGAAATGTCTTATTTCATGAATTTTTATTTTTAAGTGACATTAGTGATATATATATATATATATATATATATATATATATATATATATATATATATATATATATGTCTTACAGAAATATCAGATAATATTTCCGTACATTGGCATTAACACAGTTATTAATTTTCAATGCCTTCACAAATTCCAATCCGTAGTTCTACATATTTTGGTGTATGCTAATATTTAAATATTGTTTAATTGCTTAGTCGTATTTATCTGTATTAGCGATTTCTAGCTTACATCAGAAGTGTTGAAAACAGAAGAGATATAACTTAGGAAAAATGTTGATCTGTAAGATAAATTACGCTCGTAACAAGTTTGTACCGTAGGGAATAACTAAGAGAGGCTGCTTAGAGTGAAAAATTACCGCCAGCAGCCGATATGAGGGGTAGTATGCGCTGGTGGGGGGGGGGTTGTTACATCATCGGTCCCTCAGGTAACATTGGGGGTAACAGCGCGTCTCGTAACGGTGTAACACAATACTTGAAGTGTTCTTGGCGATGTAGTGCATCTTAGAGTAAAGATTTTGTATTAATGAATTAAAAAACAATTATTATAATCAATTTGCGTTACTGTTTCGCAAAAATATTCGAATATTGAACAAAATTATTTACAACATGAAATATCTCTGTACGAATAGCAAACAAATAAAAATATAAAATAATACAAATAAAAAAAATTATCGTTATTTAATTTCTGAAAATTATAGCAAATATAAATCTCTAGTTGAATCTTAGTTGATACGGTGTGATTGCGCAAGGAACCATTGCTGAATGTAACTCAAATAACATAAATAAATTACAAAAGAAAAGCCTTTGTAACACTGGCAGGGGGCAATAATTGGGCTGAGCGTTAGCAAAAGCGTATCATTCTAGGGGTTAGACAAATTTATCTTTTTGTCCCGTAGTGCAGCGTACTCGTACATCTTACAGAAGTACATTAAGTGAAACCAAAAGCATTGTGGATTCATTATTATTATTTTAATGAAAATAAGAACAAAATTTTAAAACAAAAACCATGTTTGGTGAAATTAATGAACATACATCAAGACTGAAAAGGGCTGGAAAACTAAATAGAACTATCTGGTGAAGACATTACTGTTTAAATCATGCAATGCCTTGCCTCAAAGCATATACCATGAGAGTGGCTTTTGAGAAGTTTTAAGTTGTCGGTTCACGCAGTTTTTAATGTTTTCGTCTAATAATAATAATACAATTTATAAACTTTAAATCACTTGTTAAGGAATCTTTATTTGAACTTGTTAATTATCTTATTTGATTAATTAAGTTAATAGCTATGAGTAGCCGAGATATATTATTATTAGAATTTGAATTATAAGCATGTATAAATAACTGCATATCATTTACATACAATTAATCAAAAAATATTACATTGGTTTTTTATATACAAAATATAAAAGGAAAAGTCCACATACAGCGTTTTAATACAGATCAAAGTCACCTTTAGAATGTCTTAGCAACGAAGATATAAAGAATTAATGCACACCGTAAAGGTGTATATTTCCGATTAAATATATTATAGACCTTCATCACATTACATTAAAAGTGATCTTGCTATAATTACTATGGAATATTCCATCCTGGCTTAAAATAGTTAAAGTTTTAATTAATTCCTTGGTTCTCTTCAATTTAAATATTACACATTTCTGCAGAGAAATTAGTTGTATTACAATAATACTCATAAAACCTGTTTTACTTTCCAAAATTCATGTAATTTTAAAAATATTGCGACCTATGATATACATATTATTCGATACGAAATCGCGTGCCAAAGCTACGAGTAAACTGCTAATATAGAATCATCAACTGATAATATTTATCACTGCTCCATATCATCAGAACCATTATTCGTATTCACTTATGAATATTTTATGACAGATTTAATATTTGAATGCACAATTTGAAATTCGTGTAATTAATGAACAGTTATTTCCGGTCATTTTTAGTGTACAATGAAATAATGTAATAAGTTGATGAACAGAATAGTTTTCATGGTAAGCAGGTAATAATGTAAGAGTGCTGTCGTAATAGTGTGATGTTACCTCGGGAGGTAGCGGAGTGAAACAGGTCGTACCTTTAGCAGTCTGTCACTCGAGAATCTTTAGTGGATTAAGAGTTCCCAAAGGTCGAGACCAATCAACCAAAGCGTGGAGTACTTGGAACAAAACTTGATCAGTGAATTTACAGAACAGGTAACCAACGCAGGATCGATACCGTAATTGGAGAATTTAACAGAAAGTTGCTGATTGTGATGTAATTCACTCTTTTAGAATTTAATATATCAAAGATGAGTAGCTAATTTTTAAAATTCTACGATAATATGATAAAATGGTTGTATATTACATTTGCATGGTTTGCTTGAATAAGAGAATAGATGTAGCTTGTGCGACTGCATTTAATGTGATGCACGACCCAGAGTTCCACCTACTTCTCGATAATTCGCATTTATTTACTTTTCTCTTCCAGCGGTCAAGGCCACTTTTCATTTATGAAAAAATAAAAACAAAATTAAATTGGATAAGAAACAATAAAACACAAGGTAACAACAATAACACAACTCGCTTACACAGTAAAAGTTATGGAGGAAACTATATATATTCATAATTGATAATCCATAAGAAATAACACAACATTTATAAAAAAACCATACAGGAATAATTTAACCTTCCAAACAGTTCAGAAGATCTGGTGCTTCTAGGGAACACTCAGGTCTACTTCGCGAAGAAACTCAGGGACACTCAATGAATCCATTGATGATCTTGAAAAGGAAAAGTATATTCCAGTCTTTCATTTTTAATCACAAGATTAGATATGCGCAACTTTTATTTAGGACAGTATTGCATACTAACCGAGTTATTTTTCAGATTCAGATAACATGTTTAAGGGTTCCATTGAAGGGCTAACGCAATTATTCAAGGGTATTATAAATTCTGAGCAATTCCCCAGTTATTATTAATTTTAAACAAACTCTCCAGTAATTATATTATTTATTATTTTACAGGGTGTCCAAAAAGTCCCGGGTCGGTTAAATATTTTTCAAAATATTAAAAATAGAGCTACAAAACCTTAAACAAAGTTACTGTACATAAAAATCTATTTTATCACATATTCAGTGATCCGATACTACCTCAGGTGGGCGGCCCGCTAGGAGTCAGAAGAAAATCTTAAATGTAAGCATAGGTTGATATGCATATCAAATAAAAGGTCTTTATTTAGTAGAGTACAGAGTACTTTATTGTAGAATAATAAGTTTCATTGCAAATTACAACAACAATTAATTGTACACCGTTTTGGGTTAGTAAAGTTTAAAATCAAAAAGCTCATCAGTGTATTTTTTACATTAACCTCAAGTTGCAAACTCTAGCCATCTTTGAATGGCTGTCATTTTTGACTCTCGGTTATCCGTTTGAGGTCGGGTTTGCGGCTCTGTACTCTACTAATTAAGACCTTTTAATATGATATGCATATCAACCTATGCTTACATTTAAGATTTTCTTCTGACTCCTAGCGGGCCGCCCCCCTGAGGAAGTACCGGATCACTGAATATGTGATTTAAAATAGATTTTTATGTCCAGTCAACTTTGTGTCACGGTTTTTTAGCTCTATTTTAATATTTTGAAAAATATTTAATCGACCCAGGACTTTTTGGACACCCTTAATATTATATTATTGGAAGAGTTTTTTTTAAATTAATTTATAATTTCCAATAAGAAAACAGCTCCAAGAATGTAAATCCCAATTAGTTTGCGTCATTAAGATTTTTTGTTACCCTACTCACTGGTATTGGCTTCTATGTTCTTTCATACATTTTTATAGAGAATACATGGAACCTTGCAATTTCAGATAAGGCGTGTAGCTAATTTCATCCTTCCATAGTACTGCGTTTGTAATCTGACATTGTCACAGAGTTGATTCCTGGCATTTGGAGACCACAATCTGCCTGTAGAGACTCGGTACGAAAAAGGTCGGCCGACGAAAATGTTCAAAAATAATTCAGAGATACCCTTAGTTTGTGCTGTCCTCTGATTTATCCAGCCAGCAATTAATAGTTGACATGATTAGTCAATTAGAATACCTCTTAACTACAAAGGAAGGTGCTACTGGAAACCAAAACAGCTATATACATTTAAACTAAATATATTATAGAAAAAATCTAATTTTTAATAAACCAAAATTTAACTATAATCACAAAGATCTCAAAATAGGGGTCATTGTTTCACTCATATATATCATATGTATATTAAGATTCTTAACAAGGGGGTGAGGGTGGTTTAGGGCTCCGGGGGTAATTTTCAATTATGTTTTGGAAAGTGCTAATTAAGAGAGCGATTGCAATATGTGAATTTCATTATTAAATCTAACTAAAAACCCATCCTTAATAACTTTGAGTTTTTAACATTTATTATTCATTGCGTTTCTTAGTTACTTACTTTTATGTGAATTTTAGGTTTAGTTAATGATCCGTGTGTAACTTAGCTAATCCTTATACCTGCCTTAAATTTTGTATTCACAGCTTGATTGTGTTATTAAAAATAATTTAAAGTATTAGAAACTAGTTATTAGTTGCAGGGTGTTTTCGAGTGATCCGTAACTATTTGCACAGTAATGCGTTATTAATTTTATAATAACTGTTCGTTATAATAATTAATCGTTCATATTTCACATACATACTTCACCATATTTTTAGTAGGCTTCCAGCACTCAACGTAAGGTTAGTGTAATCACAAACCATACTTAAACGATTTGGAATCCCGGAGGGAGATAGGTTGGATTTAAATTATAATTGGATCTAAGTAGAAGTGGCTTTCACAAAGTTTTGATTGCATTAAACTTGGCAGAACCTATAAATGTCTCCTTGGTGTATTTCCCAAGTCCAAAAAATATTGAGTAAGATAATATTAATATTTTTTTTTAGTATTTTTGTATTTAATTTTAATGGTTAAAATGTGTAATTAATATCTTATTGTTTTGTTTCAAATTAAATATTGTTTAACATTTTTCAATCATTCAAAATATGTATATACATATTTTTCTGTTCAATTATTCTTTGTTTACCCTAACTTGAAACATTATGAAATCGGGAACTATTTTTTTGGAATAAGTTTTATGCAATGTTATTTATTGTCATTAAGTTAATATTAAATAAGAAATAAATATTATGATATAAGAGTATTCTATTATCAAATAAAATAATTATTAGTTGGAAATTGGAAAAGCAACTCATAAATTGTATTATTATTTTTTTAGAATAATGTATGTATATCACATGATAAATTTGTAAATTCAGAATATTTTTGCACTGGAAAAAAGTTTCAAATGACACTCTTACTGCGGCATCTTTATGTAGAGAGTGTGACAGCAATCATATAGAGCTACTGCCAGTAAGTTTATTGTAGACCCTACAAAGTGTTCTTCAGAAAATGTGGGCATTTTATTATTGTATAGCAAAGCAGTTTGGTACCCAAAAGTGCTTGATACTCTTGTGCGATCTCCCCCTGTCATCTGCATACAAATTTGTATATCTAATTAGGCTATTCTTCATAACTTTTGAAATAATTTCAGATAATTTAACTGTTAATCGTAAGCTCACTCATTATGTGCTTCACGAAATGTATTGACTATTGCAAACCGGATTAAATATTATTTAACAGTATTCAGTAGTGTCTTGGGGGGACATGTGAGTGTTGTACTGTGTCCACATTATAAGTCGTTTGTAAAGTGATCGAAGAATTTGTTAATTTTTCATTTACAAGCAATACAGATCTATTTAAACTACATGATTCTAATCCCTCGATTTGAAATAATCAGTCCGCTGTTTGGTCTTATATAAAGGTGTGGTTTTATGTTTCATCGTAAAAATCTAATGTATCCTAATATATTACACCTCGTAGTGATAGGCATTGCGAGGAATATGTATGCATTTAGTTAATCCTTGGTCAAGTTATTTTGTAAACTACGCGTAAGGTGGAAGGTTCCCCCCTTAAATGGTTCACCGAAAAAAAAAGAAGATTTCGTAAAACTAAATTTACTAATATAATTTGTTTTTTTTTTTTTTCATGTCTACAAAATACAGGATTCAACTGCATTTTTTTTAAACATCGGCCGACTCCTAAAATTTTCCCAAGGTTTTTTTTTATTTGAACATCGCGACCCAAATTCATTGGACAAAACAGAAATGGTGTGTTCCGCAATACGATGGGATGATCTATCATCCATATATTCTGATTTAGAGATAAAATTATCACATCGCCTACCATAATTCCACATATTACCCTCTTCTAGGCCACGTAGTTGGAACGGGATTAACAAGGACTTGACATACAGGACTAAATCCGCGATTTACGTCAACATCAAACGGCGGGGAGAGCAAAAACTGCGAATCTAGAAAGGGTGAAAAACGAACCAAATTGTGTAACATCGTAAAAGATAAAGTTAACAGTAAAGAATACGGGAACAACTATTTTCAACATTTTTGATTTGGTCTTTTATGCGCTATCACCCTACTAATTAATAATTTAAAAAGGTAACTATACTTGGTTAACTTTAGAATGATATGTGTAAAGCGAACCAAATCGCTCTACAATGTTACAAACATTATCTCTACGAAATCCTTTCCTTTTTGATCCTTTTACTCTCTCTAATTCATTTCGTTTATTACTTTCATCAAACTCGCCATGTATACTTCTGAAAAAGGTCAAAATGGCTGTACTTCAGTATGGTAAAGGACACTACAATTACGAATTATTTTTAAATATAATTAAATAACGAACGTGTTGTTTGGGTGGAAGGTAAATTGGGGGACTAATGCGGATGAACAATAAATGAAATATTTTCAAACCAAACATTTTCACCTCATCTCAAATACCGTTTAGTTCACAATGGAACAGTGGGCAGTCCATTACACTTACAATCAACGTTAATACAATCACCGCGCGTAACTCGTTGTTTATAAATGGAGATTTTTTTAATCGAATAATAGTTGGATTCACAATCCAAAGTATAAATACGCTTAAAGAGATTTATGTATGAACAGTTGTGAATTTTGTGGATATAAGGGTTTCACCCATATCCAAAGTAATCAGTGTAAGTGTCATTTATTAGATTTCATCAATATTAATATATTTTCGTAAATTAATTTTGCACATAGCTTATAATAATTTAACGATTTACATTTTTACTTATATAAATATAAATTAACAATAATTTAAAATTGAATTAAACATTCCCAATAACTACTCTTCCAAATTACCGAAACATTTTACTATTTGACAACTCTTATTACTTAGAATAGCTTACTCGGTATAGAAACGTTTTCCTCAACAAAATGGCAGGTGGTGGGTGCAATCATTTTTACACGAGAGAATAAATTTCTTCACTATAAAAAAGGTGTTTTAATCAAACACGAGCTTCTAAATCTCTTTCTGAAGACAGGGGAAACAGGAAAAAAATGTGTTAGAATTAGTTTCACAACCCAGTTTTTAGACGTTAAATCAAAAATTGTGAAGAAAAAAATGGCGCTTGATGTAATCAGCACGCAAAATCGTGCAGTTTATAAAGGGATGATGATGAGATTACTATAGTGGTTATTATCGAAGAAACTAAAGGGTATAATCCTTCTTTTTCTTCTGTGATAACAATAAATTATTTGAATTTGTGGTTACTTTCTCTGAATAATAATTAAACAAAATAAAGAATCATTTCGGCTTTCAGTGTTAAAACTTTAAAATATTTACTCACTCTTCTGAAGAAAAAAATGTCTTTTAACAGAATGATACAGCGGAGTTTCCCACGTTAGGGGGCGGGGGCTTTTAAGACAAGAAATGTCCTTCAAAGTTACGGTGTGTAAATACAAGGTAGTCTAAAATTTAAAATTGCCTGTGGTAATGAGAGATCTTTCGACAACATGTTTTAAAGTCATACCTATACCTAAATCTAGTTGTAACAGTTTAAAAACGAAAATAAAATAATCCTCTTTATAGATACACACAATTTTATTTGGCAGGTAGAGGTACACTCCTAATTTTTTTTAGCGGTATCACTCCTCGTGAGGTTTCCCTGTCGTACTTGAGCGATAACATGTCAAAGTTGTTGGTAATTGATTATCCCTTGAAGATTCCAATGATCAGCTTGAAACTCAAGATCTAAACTAGACTAGCCAGTCCAAGCACAGTTAAATAAAACTATGGAGCGGAGGGCTGAATTATTGTGGGACTGAAACATTTTATTTTGGCATCCTGTTAAATATAGATGGGCTTTTTCGATCTCTGTCGCCAGTATGTGAATTAAGACTACTTATAACACTCGATGATGAAGTAATCCTAGGTTATACTTAAACTATCTTTATACGCATACACCTACGTTTCATTTAACTTTGTAGTTAGTACTCACAGTTTTTGTACGTACTTTATTGTGCATTTTTATTATTGAATATACCAAGATAATGTAGCTGAATATGCGAAGGACCTGGCGCAACTTAACAAAAGTGTTATAGCGCACTCACCTATACGCTACCACTTAAGTAATTTATCAATACAACACTGAAAATGATTCAGCGTTAAGTAACTAGCGTATCGCTGTTTATTGCTTTTATATGTTTTCATATGCTTCAGGTATGTTCATTATTAAGATAGCCTACGAACCTTAAAAAATTATTAAACCCTTTGGTCACCAACTTTAAAATTAGATTTCCGATTACTGAGACGTGGTTTTTTGGAATGTTTTTTAATCTTCCATTTTCGTTTACTTTTCTCAGGATGCTTACCGTCTAAGAACAGGGGTACGTTCTCCTTTAGGATTAGGAATCTCTTGATTGTGGAGCTGTGGGTTACGGCTAGTATACGCCACATGTTTTTGAGAATTTTCCTTCCAAACCCGTGAGTCGATCTTGTGGCTACTAAAACAGGATTCTTTCGACTGTTTAGAATATATTCTACATTCTTGAGTCAAATTCTATAAATGTCTTTATGGTTGTGTTAATTATCCCTCATATCTCTACGTAGCCTTAAAACTGCTTCTACATTTATTTCTATATCATGGTTCGATTAGTTCTTTGAGTGTGAAAACAACATGCTTGGAACTAGGAATTCGAGCCCGGGTCTTTGGGTGGATATACCTGGCTCTTTAATAACTATTCATCGTAGCAGAGTATGATATATTTCAAATAACTTTTTATGACTCTTTCTTTGGCTAGTGGGCCACAACTTCTCTTTTTTCCCCCGTCCTGACACAACGTGGCGTGATTTCACCTCGTTTAAGGGGGGAAAAAAAAAAAAAAAAAAAAACAAATCGCTGGTCTTATCGAAAAGTCACCCAATACTAAATTACGCGTGACGCGTGCAGCATTAATCACCTTTTCGTCTAAAGTCCACTCCAGGGGCAGGTCGGGGGGTGTCTTTCCATCTTCGTCAGGATCCACTCTGGCATGAAAATATTCGAACCCGATTTCCTTAGCCCGGGACTTTTAAATTCTGTGCAGGACTGCAACTTCATTTTATTCAGCTATCCCATCAGGAAAGCACCAGGGAACTCCATTCCGGTCGAGATTACCACTTGTGTGGGGGGGGGCTGGTGTGTGTGTGTTGTGGGCAGGAACGCGTGTCACTTCTTCAAGCACTATTCGTGTTGTTAATGAACATAGAATCGGTTCATTGTATTCTAGGTCACGACACCGCTACTCTGCTCGACACTATAGAAGCTTTAATTAAGCCGTGTAATACGATTAAAGTAGCAGCAGTTGTTTAAAAGCCAATTCTACGTCATCCATATAGCGCCAGTGAAGCGTTCTTGAAATTTCTGAGTACTTCCATAGTCGTAAAAGGTAAACGGTTAACATATCAACGCCATCCATGGACGTACTGATTGGGTTACTCACGTTAACGATATTTTTGTCAGCAAGTCTACTTACGTTTGTTTACTCAAACTCACACCAAGTTTATAGGCACAAAATGTCTTGGGATACCCCACTTTACCCATTTGTTTCAATATGTAATTCGTATTGGAATGTGTAGATATAATTATTAATTCCCTATACAAATGTTTATAATAATTATACAAGTTTAGGCTAATATAAAATAATTAAAATTTTAATGAAGTAACTGATTTGGTTCCATTTAAATATAGTCACTGTTAGTGTTATTATAGTATACCTATATTTATTGCTTATTTGTTATACAAAAAAATAAATGTGACAACTTAATATACACGTTTGTTTACATATTCGCATTTACTTAATACCCTTAATTGATGAATAGCCATCCCTGTGTATCGTTCACTGTTCAGGTGTTATTTCCGAAACCCCCCACTGGGTTCTCAGGATCGTTTTCTACTTTTATGCTGCTTAATGTTTATTTTTAATTGTCCAAATCACATTTTGTTCACCCAGACATAAGTATATTAAATCACTATGGTTATACGATATTGCTGATAATGACGCAGAATATCGTATTGAAGTCATGGGTATTAAGATACGACAATTAAGGACAAAGTAATAGAAATAAGTTATTGTTCGCCGCGTAGTTATTTTATTAATTTTTTATACAATGATTGCTAGCACAGACGTTTATGACCCTCCCATTGCGGTTAAATGGAGATAATGCGACAGTACCTGATTGTTACTCTAAACTTTGTAGAAAATTAATTTCTGTAACAAATCAAAAAACAAATAAACTTCATGACGCGCCGTCTACGGCGGTTAAACTAAATCCAACGCTTATCGATTTTATGATCTCCCCTTTGTTAATTTTACCAGCACAGTTATTATAGCAGAAATCTGAGCAATTGCGTGTACTAGGACAATAAAATAATCGTGATACTTATAACGGATGAAACGTATTGTTTGTCTTGGGACGCTTCATATTGCTTCAAACTTCTATACGATTCTGACTTCCCAACCTTCGTTGTGGTTCAAAGCTGTGCAGACTACCTTGCTCATCTTTACCCAATCCCACACTCTACGTCAGGATGATTGTCAGTTGCGCTTGTCCATTCGAGTCCTGGCTTCCATTGATGAGGCTATTGTGAAACTAAATTCCGACCTTGTGAACACCAACACTTGGTCGTGACTTAACAATGGCCTTAAACTCAATATAAGGTAAGTGCAACCGTTGTCCTTCACATCTTTGCCCCACACCAATCTGGTGCAGGCCCTGTGTCAGGAGAGGAGTGAGAGTAAGGCTCAGCTGGGGACGAGCGCTGTCTTGTCTCGGAGCTTAAAAAGGTGGGGGGGGGGAAAACTGAGTGCAGTCAAGACTCTCGGAGTTGTGTTGACAGTAAGCTCACCTTGTCTTTCTGATCATGTCCACTCTTGCAATCCGAGCCGTGGCCCTTGGTAGCGCTGGAGGGGTCTGTACAGATTTAGAAGTTCTGCTGCGAAATCCGCTAAGCTCCGGCATTATGGTTTCTCTTGTTCTGTCTGTATTATTATTACTGCTATCCACTGCCATACGGCAACAGTATCTCCTAGGGGGAGACATAGATCGGATATCAAGAGCACTGCAAAACTACATACAGTTCGATTATTTTCAATTTAAGGCCGCTTTGATTATGTGTTCTCCCTTCCCCGAGATGCTGTCAGTTATGTCCCCATCAAGCCAGAAAATGTAATGCAGGATCCCTGTCATGTGGGCTTGAGTCACATGGTGTTGCGCTGGGTGAGCCGCGGTTAACCTTGGTCGAGAAGCCTCCCAAATTTTCGGGAGGAGGTCTATCAACGCGTGGTCCGCCTTGGTGACTTGCTTCACTTTTCCCAGTAGTCAAGCATGAGTTTTGGGAGGAGGAGCTTTTTTCTTACTTTGGCCCTCAAAGTTGTACAATGACCTCCCCCCAGACCCCTTAAACGTGACTTCTGTTACTCTGTTATTTTAAAAGTAAAACTATAAGAAAAAAATGTTTGTACAGGTAATTTAGTGTGTGCTTGTTAGGGTGGTTTTTTTTGTCCTAATAGGGTGTAGTTGTGTAATTTTTTATTTCCGCATGTTTAAGTAAATAGTCGTAAGATATGATTTACAAGAGTTGTTCTGGTAAAGCCAGTTGTTAGATACTGAGAATCGCTTTGCAAATAAAGGGCAGTCTTTTATTTATATTATTTATTTATTTATTTATTTTAACACCCTTTGGAAACAGCTGGTTTCCTTCTCCAATTCGTTTATTCCTTAATCCTGCATATTTTGTTTTTTGTTCAAATATATTACAAACAATTTATTGTTATCACTCCTAGATTTTTGGGTTACATTTTCTTTAAACATTAGTTTGATTTGTAATTTCAAAAACGCAAACCAATTTAATAACAAATAAATATATCGTATTTATAAATTTGTAACTAAATATTAAACCGCTGAACATTTAGCAGAGATACAGTTCTATTTATGTAAAAACCAAAAATATATATTCAAAACTTTTAATTGGATGATAAGAATACTGCACAGCTGTTAATACTAAAATATCGAAGAAAAAAAATATTTCATATGACATTTGATTTTATATCAATGAGTACTTTTATAGAGTTGCCCTTTAATTTTGATAAGTGCTGCTCATAAGAATCTTATATATGATATCGAACGCAGTACCACCTACAATTTATAATATGCCTGCGATAGGATGTTGTGGTCTGATGAAATGTGTTTTATTAGTTTCTTTTTTCTTTTATCTTAATTAATTATTCTTGGTATGGCTTAGTCATCACCAATGTATTTTTAGTGCATATCTATAAAAAATACCATTTGTACTTTGTTATTCTTTGAATTTTGGCTCGATACTGCTACAACCACCGTTCTTAATCATAATTTCCATTTTCAGGAAAATGATTAATTTTTAAGCATATTTAGATTTACATTACTTACTTTGTTGGGATAGTATTGACTTTATAAAATGACTGTATAAAACGCATAGTGCTTCACTAACATAAACGATCTGTGTTGTTTTGTTGCGCTACATGTTATTTATACGTAAGAGTACTTCTTCTCCATCCACTATTCACGTTCCAAATATGGTTTGAATAAAAGTGTCATACTTGTAATTAAAAAAGGCGACACAAAACCTAGTTTAACTTCAGCCCGCTTCCTAGCTGTCTATTCTTTTGAGCGCGCGAAAGTGGTCATTTCCTTGATATATTGATACCTGCCACTATCATCTAGTAATATAAGTATTTTATTATAAGAACCCTAAAAAGATATCAATGAATAATTTAGTTTATTTATTCATGAAAGGCCGACGAAGGATTCCTAAAGCTATGTCGTATGTCCGTTGTACAGTCAGATCTATGCAACAATTTCTTAAATAGAAGAAGCTTCTACAGATCTGAGAAAAATTGGTTACAGCCCTTTCATGTTATCTCTTGGTTGAGGGAATAATTTTTAATTAACTTGGTGGGTCCAAAAATGTTAAAAGCGCAGTCCGTTCTGCGCATGCCATTGCAGGAAAATTCCTTGGTAGAAAAAAAGGATCCTTGAGATTAGAAACGGAAAATAAATGGGGTTTCTTTTAGCCTAATAATAAAAACTTTGTTAATTGTAGTATTAAAAATGGGAAATAAGGGCGCCTTCCTACTGCATGTCTGTCTGTGTGATAACTCTTAAATTTTCTCTGGGGCTTCTTCAGAGTACTTCGCTACATCGGTTTATTTTGATTATTAAATAAGCACCAAAATTAAAGTACATAAAAACGCTATAGCACTAACTATGAAGTAAAGATGACCGAGATGATGCACCTTAGTTATGGGTTATATATAAAGATTGATGTATTTTATTTGTTTATATAAGCTACAATTTTACATGTTTGCCATCACACAAAAATTATCTAAGTTCTAATAAGATTATCTATCGTAGATATTTTACAGGTTCTATTATTGAATTATCCAATACCACTCAAATAATTCATCTGGATAATAGTATGCTTAAATAATGTGATATGGTTACTAAGTATTGATTTCATGTCTCTAACATAATATTCACGCTACCCTTCTTCGTGTTGATTCATATGGCTGTGCGCTTATCTAGGTTGTGATCTCTTGTTTTCAATTGTTCATAGGAACTTAAAGATAATCATTTTACCAACCATACAGGTATGTGTGAGGCGGCTCACTAGTTGACAAACGGAATAAAGATAGGTACGGGTGGGGGGCTCTTCTCACACACCCTTACGTGGATTGGGTACCAAGCAATTAGAACACCTCCATTACTGAGCAAATACAATAGAACAATATTATGGATTAATTTTTCATATTGGGCTTTACAACTGAAATTGAGAAACATGTGTGATACTTAAGAATTGATCAAAAGAATCTCCGATTCCACAAAAGTTTTACCATTTTGATCATGTAGTATATTTTCCTAGCTTGAAGTACAGTCTTTAGCAGATAACCGTGGGAAACCCCACTATTTCAATGATGTATTTGATGAGAGGAAATTGTAAGTCTCTAAACAATAGTAAGGTACTATAATTTTATTCTCATATTAATTATATTATCAAATTGTGTTTATTTATTTATTTGTCTAACAAAGGTGTCGGAAAGTGCAATACAAATATAAATTTATTTTTGATTTGCCCCTAATTCGGGCAAAATTTGTATTTCATTATTCGTGCTACGGGTACAGTGTAGACTGGAAGGTTATACTTTTTTATAACAGACGACGTTACTTACCCAGCATTGGAATGACTTGTTTCACATATTAATATTGATTCTGATAAATTACAACGTTTTTCATTGATTTAAAGCATTTAATACAGACCCACCACCACTCATCCATATAGTTGGCATGTTGTGTGTATTATAATATATTTCTGGTCTTCATCCAAGTCTGCTGACTTTGCTGTCTGCACCAGCCTTCGCATGCTGGAAAGCCTGCTGTCGAGCACCCAGGCTTCAGCACTCAATGAATCATGTAGATTCTCTGTAGCTCTGTTACAAAATATATTTCTAAAATTTCTTATAACCAATGTTGTTAATATAATCTTTTAATCAGGAAATGTTCTCCCCCATTTAAGGTTTTTAGTAGTTGTAGTAACATATTTTCATGGATATACAGTGTCAATTGAAGCTTAAATTTTATTATTTCTTTTTCCCTAGGTGGTTGCAGTATTATGCTACCGTATTTATAAAATATCCACTTTCGGACGCGTTACAAAAACTGTATTACATAGCAAATACAAACATTATATGCATCTGTCTGTAACTAAATAAAGTCACTCGAAAGGACCTCCATTTTTCAACCCCAATAGTCGGTATTTTTTCATGTTGGGTAGACGCTTGTTATAATGTTTATATTACACCATAGAGCACGGTTTCTTATGTATGTTCAACGGCTAAAAACCACTTTATGAGAAAAAGTAAAATTTTTACTTATTATCATACTACCATTTTAGTTAATACATCTAATAATGGTTTTTGATGAGCTTTGTCGGTAGTTGAGTTAAATCCGATAATCTACTAACAGGAAAACGAGGCCTATGTCGTTATAACTATGGAATGTTGTGCTCTCGGGGGACATCCTAACTATGAGTAGCTCGTCCTTAAAATGCACACTAACCATTTTGTATTTTTACCCCATACATTCGCTTAATAAAACTACTGATACTTAATGATGTATGTGCCCCACACCGTCAGATGAAATAAAATGGGGAATGTATTTGGTAAGGGTGAAGTCACTTGTTTATCATTTTCTCACAATTTGTTGTGTCCTTATCTCGTCAATTGTTGATTTTACTTTATACAGTTTACGCCTCCGTACTACACAAATTTTAGCTTAATCATATTTATTGGCCATCCTACAGAGGTTCCGTATTTTTATAAATATCCTCATAAATACTCACGGTGTTCGGGGTTGTCGGATGCACTAATATTTCTGTCAACTTCTCAAAAACTTTAACTCATAAATACATGGACGTGAATAAATACTATTTTTGCCTTCCTTTGGAACCTATAGACTTTACGTTGTTTTGTAATTTTGGTATTAAATTTTTAATAACATTTATCGTATAATGTTTTACTGCTACATAATATGGCGGTGTCACGGAATCATTCTGGACCTATCGTATTGTAGTTGAATTCCATATGGATTGCTGCCATAATAGATGGCTGGTCTCAGAGGATAAATTACGGACACCCCGATTAATACGATCTGTTGGGGGCGTTCTGGATATCGGGTAGTCCGTGGAGTGTTAAGTGTGATTGTTAATTGCATCACGAATCTCAACGCTCAGAAAAACGAGGGGGGATACCGGAGATTGATTTTCCTTCGCAGCGAACTTCTGACGTCAGAAATATTTACGGATTTTCGGAACGTAACAGGGCAAATCCTGCTAATTTACATCAAGTTTTGAGGACCAAAAACTTATAAAATTTGTGCTGATTATTTTCATATTTGTATCACTAATCAGTAGTTAGTAAGTAACTCATCCATATTCATTTTTCAAATCTACACCATTGATTTGTTTCCGAATCCAGTTCATTGTATACAAATATGTTGGGGGGAATGGATTTTGATCTGTACAAACTTGAAGACAAAATATCGTACATTATATATATTTCGTACGCAAGAAGACCGGAAAACGGAGATCGCCCTCTCACCTGAACCGCAAAGAGTAGTTCGGGAATATAGTGTAAGGTGTTAATAAAACAGGGTAGCAGTAGATAAATAGGTATAATTTTTTAATTTGGCTATACACATTATTCACGGGATAACATGGTACGACATGAACTTTTAATAGTCTCGAAGGGATATCCGAAATTCCATGTTGCACAAACTTATGTTTGAATCCAGCTTGGATAATCCAATTGTTTTTTATAATGGTGCATTAATAAATTACATGGCTTGTTTGGGTAAAAATGAAACTGCTAAGAATATAAAATATATGGATAAAAATTGTATAAACATTAAAAGTAACACCATTTTCTACCTTTAAAGTATTGGCTAAATAGTATGCCGTTGTTATATGTTATTTTGTTATCTTTTAAGATTGCATTAGAAATCCTTTAAAATTATGGTGATTTCCCTTGAAACTATTGGGAGTATGAATGGTATTAGGATTTATACGACAATCTTCTAGATTTCCAAAAGTGTGGGTCGGGTGTAGGTAAACTGGTCCCTGTGTACAAAGTACAAACCCATTACCCTATCTAATACATATAATACAACCAATATACAACAAACCTCCCCTATACACTAAGTTTTCCTAGTCAAAACACCAATAACCCCATAATAGTTTATAAATAATTACAAAATATTCATCAAAAAATAAAAACAAATATTATATATTTACCAACCAATAAAAACCCTCTACATAAATACTCCATTTTATAATCCTCACTAAACAATCCAACCACACATCTATATATAATTCACTTATCACATAAAATATCTCCATACATCAACAAAAAACTATCATTATAATCCTCCACCCCACAAAATAAACCAACCCCTAATCCCCCTTATATCAACAATTCTCCCCTTAAAACCAACTACAAACCTACTAAAAACCTATTAACACTAATATACCCCCCTCAAAAAAATCACAACCATCATATCCCAAATACTCCCCAATACACCGTATACCCCATCCATCAATACTCAAACAAAAAACCTACCACAAACAAACTACACCAAAACATAAAAACATAAATACAACCCCCCACACACCCCCAAAATCAAACTCACCCCCAAAAACCAAAATTAACTCCTTCCCCAAACTATACCACTCCACAACGCCAACCCCACCATTCTATTTATAGCAGTCCCAAAGATAGACAATTCCTACCCCCCCCCATAACAATAAACACTAGCTACGGTAACAAAATACAACCACTAATTTCCTCAACCAATAACCTTCTAACCCAATCTTGTATAAAACCAAACCCCCCCCACTACACAAACCCACCAAACACCAACCCCAAAAACAACATTACCAAACTTCCAGGATATTAGTGGAAAAATGTGATTTATTCAATGATTGCCTACGCTTTGAATCAGAGTGGCCTCAACGACGACCTTGAACCTTGTCAATTAATTTAGTCTTGTTAAGAAAGACGATTTTCAAGTCTCATTTATAAGTACACTAATGTATAGATAAGGAGCAAATCGTCTTATTATAAAACGTATTTTTTTTTTTGCAACCAGTCAACTCTAAAAAATATTTTTTGTTTCATTGTCTTTAACTTTTTATGCTTAAATATTCGGCCCTTCATTAATATTATATTTTTTCAGTGTTACGAAAGCTTCCTACACTGATTTAGTTTTATTTTAGAAAGGTATAAGACCTGTTTGATTTTCAATATAACATTAATCTTGCAATATCAAGAGAAACTTTATGTTATGCTACTTACACAAAAAACACCTCTCTGCTTTTGAAGGTACCCCATTTTCGTTCTCTTCCACAATTTTTTTGAGACGCATTTAAATTATGAGTTGGACTTTAAGAATGACACATTAATTCTGTTCTAGTTCTCTTTTTAAAAAACCCAAATTTTTATTGGAACAGTTTGAAATAAAACAATATTTTTATTAATACTTAGAAGATACATTATTTTTTTAAAACTCTCCTTTCAATAAGCAAATCTCTATATAATCAAACAATTTTCGTCAAATTAATTTAGAAAAAATAATCTACTGAGATATGTTAAAGCTTTTTTTATCGTAGTATAAGTATATTCGCAGCAAAATAAACTATTTGCATGAGATAAAATGTTATTGTATTAAAACGTGGATTTCACTCTGTCTGAATTTTACTCAGAAGTAAAATGTACACTAAGGGACATAAAAATCCTGCTGTTTCCTTTTTGGTTTTAAGGTTAGAAGATACGTTATTGAAATCCTAACTTCACCATGTATCTTTTCAAGAGATTTACTCATTATTTTAGCTTGTCCTCCATAGTTATTAAGTTTTTCAAAGTTTAACTATTTTAGGCCTTTGGAAATGTTTCGAATTTAATTGCTGTTTAACTTTATGGGTCCTAAAACATGTAGGGTGTAGCTGAAAATATGCTCTAGGCAGTACCGTTTACCTTTCTGAAATTCAAAATACAAATTCGTTTTCAAATAAAGCATCAAATTTTCGAAAAAGTCACCCCATATAGTCCACTGGTGGCGCCCTTGTACCTGATAGACTTGGCTGTGGTGGAGCGCATCGTAGTCTCAGTACGCGCTGTAGGTTGCGAAGACGTAACGGTTCTTGGGGTGGTTGACATCCACCCTCGGCTATCTGAGGTTTGCCATGCGCGGCGCGGTGAGCGGTTAGACTGGCGAGCTCGCGCCCGACCGGTAGAGAGGTGTGTGCGCGCGCCCCTCCACCCACCGACACCCATGAATGGGTGTTTTCAGGACCAGTGATAAAACGTGAGCAGTGCCCCAGCCTTACTACGTTGCGCAAATAACCCCGAGAATGGGCATTCATGACGAGAAAGAGCTGGGTAGTTTGACGCATCTCTAGTTCTCCTTTCTTATTACGATGGGACAGTTTCGTGTTGCAATTTCATAGTTTGGTGTGCAGTTATAGAATCATCTGGATGATCATCTTTTATGTTAATTAATTTGAATACAGGAAGAAATTGCAATGCTCGTAAAGTTTTTTAAGTATTTGCTTTTAATAAGGAATTTGTATGTTATACTGGCCTGAAGGGCCTTTTTATGTCTTCACGGAAGCATCATTTCAACCTGTAGAGTTTCCTGATCACAATGTTGTCTTGAATTTGAGCTTGTCTTGATTCATCAAATTAGTAACCCTTACATGCAATTATTTGGACTGATTTGATTTTGAGAATGCTGCCAAAGGACAATCACACAGATTTGCGGAAACCTCCACATGAATCAGTGTTTAAAAAAATGGTTTTTTGAGTATTAATTATTATTTACCTTTTATTTTCTCTATGGTGCCCTTAAGATGGTATTTAATTGACATTTACGAAAATTGATGGTATTTATACTTGTTAGTACATTTTGTGCATGTAAAAGACTATTTGCTTTATTGAATTATTCTTTTTGAAACCTATTCAAAGTGATAAACCAATTATTATATCAAGTGTGGTGGAAATTAGTTTGGTTCACGAGAGATACTCGGTTCTACGTTGTGGTTCAGTCTCGGCACACCCTACGGGGGTAATTGTATTTCCTAAGTGTTAGCAAACATTGTCTGGTCAAGGAGTGATACTCGTTCAGTTCCGGCCTCTACGGTGGAAATTGTATTTCCTAAGGTTAGGAAACCTTGTCTAGGTCAAGAGTGATACTCGGTTCAGTTCCGGGCACTCCTATCGGAGGATAATTGTATTTCCTAAGGTTAGGATAACCCTTGTCGTAGGTCAAGAGTGATACTTCGGTTTCGAGTTCTGGCACTCTTACGGTGGAAAAATTGTATTTCCGAAGAGTTAGCTAAACCCTTGTCTAAGGTCAAGAGTGATACTCGGTTCAGTTCCGGCACTCCCCCCCATCCTCCTACGGTGGAAATTGTATTTCCTTAAGGTTTGACAAACCTTGTATAGGTCAAAGAGTGGATACTCGGTTCAGTTTCCGGGCACTCTTACGGTGCAAATTGTATTTCCTAAGGTTAGAAAACCTTGCTCTAGGTTCAAGAGTGATACTTCGGTTCAGTTTCGGCAACTCCTACGGTGGATAATTTGTATTTCTAAGGTTTAGCAAACCTTGTCTAGGTCAAGCAATATTACTTGGTGTCTACGTTTTGTTTCAGTTCATGACATTCCGATACTCTGGTAGTTTGTATCTCGATTTGTAGGTATTCTATTAAATAAATGAGCATGTTCAAAGTCGTCGCTGAGTTTTGAGGTTAGTCTAATACCATTGGAATCTCCTTGAAAATCCACATTTTCTCCCTACTATCCTTAGACATTTTATAGTTTATTAGAATGTTAATAAAAATGGAGATTGTTGAATGTACTATACAAAATACAAATAAAATTAATATATTTTATATGTTATTAGTTATATATATATATATATTATATAATATATTTATATATATATATTATATTGTATTTTTATATTTTGTAATATAAAGTACAACAATACTCCGTCGAAGGACGAATGCTCAAATTGTTTTATTTTCAAGTAAAAATAGCTTGGAAATTTTTACTCATTAGAATAAAATCTTACTACCTTTTGGGACAGAAACGTAACAATTTTATTGGTATCTAATAAGTATCGTGAAATATCTTTTTGTCCAACCAGAAATTGTGTTTGATCGATTTGGAATGGATTTTTTACCGAAACGTACGAAAGCATGATGAATCATTAATATTAAGATTTAGGGAATTCAAGAACCTAATAATCTCATTATTTCTTTTATTTTGGAAAACTCTAACATTTTCTGGCGGGGTTTAAAGGCCCGGGGACAGACACTTGAATGGTTGATAAGGCATGTCGAATTTAATTTATCAAAACTTACTTCAGGAAAACAACTGTGATTTGTCTGTTGGTCCAAATTTTATATTAATTTTAAATGTGACATGTTTGTTACCTATTCATTCATATGAGAAGGTCCTCTTTGTTCGTACATTATGTTACTAATACAGTTAATATTTAAGCATATACATTACCTTTTAAGATTTTGAATATAGAAAGACTATAATGAATAAATTGTAATTTAACTCAATAATTTTACACCATCAACAACACAGTTCTTCTCTCCTATTTAATCGAGTTCTATTTCAGGTAAATAAAAGTGACAGTAAATTACTGATGATTATTAGATATCTAAAATTTGATGAAATTCAAACACATTATTTTAATCAAATTTTGCAATTATCCAAAACTCTTTTAGTTGTGTATTTTATAATTCATTCTTAACATACACTTATTTATATTAGCTCAATAAAAAACTAGAAAGTTACAATTCTTTGGATTAATTTTGTATTTTTAACACCCGTTTACAGGATTCTAGATGATTCCTTGGTTGACTGTCATCATATCCATCTTCATATTATAATTTCAGTTTCTCAAGGTGAAATTTATATTTTCGTAGTGTTTAGCATATTAATTATATGGTAAATTTGTTAGTAATGTTTTTAAACTGCATTCTTTCTCATCATTTTAAATGGACATATGTTTGTCGTTTTTAAATTGTACAAATTTTTAATTTATGGCATAATTTACTTGTCTTAATGAGATAGTCATTATTATTCAGCTTATATTTTAAATTGTGAGCTCCTGTAATGAATACCTATTTTAAGTAATATTACAACTTAAAGTGTTTAAAAATTTATCAATAACTGATATTTACACTTATTCAGCAGATTTTTTTATAACTTCCAGTATATATATGTACAAAAATTTTAGAAAGATTCTATACTGTTCTCTGTATGACTTTCGATTTTACTTTAGTGCAAATTGTTTTGCATACATATAAATTGAGTTTGTCGAGAGCTACATTTTGTGCTTTCTTGTTGAGAGTATAGTAATGAATAATATGGTGCAATAAATTTTAAATTATTAATATCCATTCCCGGATTTTGTTTTGCACAATCCACTGGATTAAAACACAAAAGAAATTATATTAAGAAAATTATAATGTGAATTGGTATTTTATTGCTTTCTAATTAATAGTGGAAAAATAATGAAAAATCAGCTCACTTCATTCATATGTTCGTTGTCTTTTCATACGTTGTGTGGATCTTGGCTATTGTTTGTGAAATTCCGTAAGTATTTTTTGTTACGCCAGTGTTTGCTGGAAGGAACTTGATCTACGGATCCCCCCCCTCCCTTATAGAGCAGAAAATAATCAAATATCTCTTCATTACCTGAATTCCCTTCCCATAAGCCCACATCACTATAATTTGCGCGAGTGCTCGTCAGTAATTTTCTCAGCAAAGACAGGCACAGTGTCGGGCTAACATTGATTAATGGGATTAAGATGTTAGCCAAATGCTCTAATACGTTCTAATTTGTAAATAAGTTCAACCTAACCGAGGGAAAAGTAAACAAAGAAGGGGGGATAGAAATTAATGATTTGCTAGGCGAAGATCAACATCACTCCCCCCTTTTTCTTTCCCAGTTTTTACCACAGTGGGATAGTTAATACTAACAAACATGTAAGTAGTTATATTACGAAGTGGAAAAAATATACACAAATAATCACAGTGTCAACACCTTAATTTTGTCAAAACTATATATTAATATAAGGAAGTGCAAATATTCCAGAATCTGAGAAGGCATTTTGATTCTATAAGCAAGCACATCCTCCTAGTTATTTGAGTGTAATGTAGATAAAACTTTGTTCAAAGTTGTCGCTCTAGATCAATTATTAAGTGAGAGGAAAATCTAATTTAATATTTTTTATTATTTCGAGGAACCTTATTCTCTCATATCCTCCAAAAATATTCAAAAACGTAACCAGATATAATTTTGTTTACTAAAAAATAAATGTTTTAAACACTTGAAATTATTATTTAGTCAAAATTTACATTGTAACGTAGAAATTTAAAGTCATCATTGTTTTTTATAATTGACTTATAGAATTTATTTGATTTCTATTTAGGAGACAGTAACTATAAAACAGTTATTTAATAAGTTATCTTATTATCCGCCATTTCGAATACGGTTGTTCAATAGGACTGTCTATTTACAGAATATCGATAGCCAATTTCGGTTGGAGTCAGTAGAATCCCTAGTTACCGTATGTCCTGATGGTATGGTTTTCACAAACTCAGAATAATCGGCATATTCAACATCAAAAGAGGAATATTGAAATATTTGCTTTGCAAAAATCTCATTACTTTTGATAAATTAATATTCAATCCCACACTTTAATTTTGTACGAAATTTTACTCATTGATTAAAAATTGTGTAAAGTAACTTATTCTTTCAATGTGTTCATAATAACCTTGGATTTTTGAAAATTATTTTACTTACTGGATTGTATCCAATCGTTATACTTTAAAATGATAGCAGCTTGACCAATTTTCAACAAAAACAGTTATCTAGGAAAAATATGTCGCTTTATCGTTACTTATTTGGAGTATGTGATATGGTGCTCATTGGGGGAATCAAAAAGTATTTTTATTGAGTATTGTATTATCCAATCCCTGTGTTTATAGTGGTGTGAACTAGTGTATATGCTTGTATTAAGTTTAGTTAACTAGAATATTGGGGTTCCTGGACCACTTTCGGGACGCCAAGATTTAAACCATATAGATACACGAAAAATATGTAAAACATTTACGTGGAAAACCGATAAATATGTAAATTTACATATATTGCTGGTATGTGGTAACACTATTTATATGTAATTAACGCTTTATTTTGCGTTTGTTCAAGTCCAACGATGTACGTTTTTGCAGAGTTTTTGCATTGGTTAATGTTGGCTCCGAAAGCGGTTCCAGAACCCAATTTCTATAATTTATCTCGCTCTTTTAAGGTCAACACAGAAAGTAATTACAAAATTGCGAAGAGGGTTCCTTTTAAAATTCTGCCTGTAACTAAGACTGCATTGGAATCGTTCCAGAGATTTATATGATAAAGTATTGTTTTACTAAATATAAATCCTATACTATTTCAGGAGTGAATAAAACAAGGAGAAAAATATCAGGAGATAATGGCACAATAATCTCCTAAGCCTTTCATCCTCTTTTCCGAGATGATCAGGATTGGGGAAATCAAGAACGTTTCATCGGTGTCGATTTCTTTGTGACGCCTTCGTTCCTGCTTTAAAGAGGAGAATCCGTATTTGCTCTGTCCCCGGTTAGGTGTCACCTCTATCTAGTCATTCCTATTCCATGACATATGGGCTCATTAGATATGGTTGTGGAGAGGGAAGATGTTTAGTGGCGTGTACGTTCGTAATTTCAAAACAATTTTTAAAAATTAAAAAATTGTTTTTTGCTCATATTAGTATTTTCATGAGCAATTTTTTGGTTTATATTTGCTATTTTTTATTTTCTTATTTTTTATTTTATTGCGCTATATAGTTATGCATATTTTCCATAATTTCGTTACATATTATTTCACCGGCTTGTCTAAGCTGCTATATTGTATGTTATAGATTAAGAGCATTTTTATTGTTTATGGTTTATTGTTTTAATGGCAGTATTGTTTTTGTTTGTTATTATTGTTTATTGTTATAGTTTATTGATATCGTTTTTGTTTGTTGTTATTGTTTACTTAATTGTTTATTTTTATTTAAAGATACGTGGTCTGCATTATATGTATATGTGCAATGTCATGTACACATAATTCTATAATATATTTAACATTATGACTGTCTGTCTTATTATTTGCAGATTGTTTACGTACAGTTTTCTTGTTGAAACTAGTTACACCAATGCATGTTTGATTGTGTGCATGTGTCCTTTACCCATTGTTCATAGTGTCCTTTGCGAATTCGGCTGATAGTGACAGCAGTAACTGTTTGCTCCTTTGTATATTTCCTTTTCTGTCACTGCCATCTTCCATATTATCTGTTTACATTCCAGTTATTTAAATGGTTTATGTAACCTTATGTGTTTTAAATACATTATATACAACAAAACTTTCAGACCTATAAAGTTTTAGGTCAATAATGAAAAATTTTAACTGTCATTCATAAGGTCAACAAAAAGTTCTTTTATGAAAAATAATTATATATTTGAATGACATTTACCCCATTTATGATAATCATTAATTTGAAATAGGCATTTCACTTATTTAATACCTTTATATAAGAGTTATAGGTAATACCAAATAAGTTTATATTCAATTTTAGTATTGGCCCAATAATCCCAACTCTTAGATGAAACTAATAAATACTATAAACAGTTACTGCAAAAAGTATGGAAGTTATTACGGAAACAATGTCAATTTATTAGAAATTGCTTTCGATCCAATTTCAAGTAATTACAGGGTTTTACGTATGGATCTCTCATATGAAAGGAAGTAATAGAAATTTGTTACTAGTGCGCTTAAAATAAAAACTGTTTCTAGTTTAGTTTTAACACGTTTAGTTTATCTTGTAATACTTAAAATTTCTTATAATTTTATCTTTTAATCAAATGTTTGTTTTATTACCTAATCTTAAAATGATGCAATAACTTTATATTCCAGTAATACTGTAGTTCGATTATATATATTTCATATATATTACGCTCCAATATATTATGCATTTCTACATTTCCCTTACATTTGTGCGAAATTCAATCTAGAAAAACACAATATAACAACACTTTTATCACTTTTTTTTTTTTATAAGAAATAGAAATGGGGTTTAGGTGTTCGTGTAATTACTTACTAATTAATGAATAATTAGGTATTTATTACTTTAGAGGTAAATGCAGATTAGGATAATTCCATTGCTCAAACCTTATAAGAACTAGTACTAAATTTTTAGCTGAAATTTCTAGTGTACGCACAATAAAAAGCATTGGGTCTCCTGTGGACTTGTAAGCAATTCACAATATAATATTCAAACCTCCCAAACCACTTAGTTATGGTGTCTCCTGAGGCCTATGAAAAGAAAAGGAAAGATTTCACCCAAGCATTTTATGGAATTAGCATAGCTGTATCCTATCAGTACAAAAACTCATCAGAATATAACAAAAAACAATGGTTTATTTAAAGATAAAAAATCATATAGTTTTTTTTCAATGTTTTTGTCTGTAAAAATCAACCGTTAAAATTACGTTATTTATAGTGTTAAGTTTGTAGTGATATGAAAGTTTACAAGTTTTTACTTGTTAAATTATAATAGTTTACTTTACGATTTTATTCTTTTGCAGCGTATTTTTGGACATGTATGATTTATAAACGATCATTTGTTCAGATGTTTGGTGAACAATATGTTAAAAATAGAACTACTGCGTTATGAGGATGCAATCTATCACTCTTATTCAGTTATGTATAAAACTTTTAAGACACAACATTAGCTTTATATGTGCTTTATAATCGTTAAGTGCGATTTACCTTTGCATTAAACTAGTTCTTGCAATACTTGTTCTAATTAACTGCAAATTTTACATACCTCCTGGTTTTTTTGAACGTACAATCATTTTACAAACTTTTTTATATAAACCAAAACGAGACTTCTTTGTTTAGATTTTAATAAGTTTTTACGTTTTGTGGATACTTCACAGCACCTGAGTGAGAGGATAGATCAAAGCTGTAGTAGTATTCTAACTTTGTTAAAATAACGATGGCATATTACCCAAAGTCATTATTTTTTACTTCTACAGTGTACCTTAAATCTTAAGTTTTATAAAAAATGTTGTTGAGGGGTAGGAAGAGACAATCACATTATAAAATAAAACATAGACTCTTCATTGGCTAAGCGTTCCAAATATATTAGTACATAAATGGATGAGTAGGACGTTACAAGAAAACTATGAGGCTTTGCCAAGACCCGACTCACTAATCATCACTCATGGAAGCAAAAACCACCAAATGAAGTGCAATAAGCCGATTTCTTTTTACTGTTACTAGTTTACTATCTCATATGTTTGTATTGGTTTTTAAAACTTGCGTGTAAAACTTTGGCCTTTTTAACAAGCCCATATGTCATAATTAATTTAGTAAAAATCTAGGTACATACAGTGATACCCCCTGTATAGGATATGGTCGATAATAAAGATGGATACAAACTTATTTTTGTAATCTGGGAACACCACAATAATCCATATCATACTGATTATCTTCTAGATATTTACAAACAATGGTCACAGTTAAATGAAAAATGACTTTTTTTTTAGTCGGTTAGCGGGGCTAATGAAACCTATCTAACATACATAATTTGAGGACCATCGGATGAAAGGTGACTTCCAAACCACAACAATATCCACCAATGAATCATCAGCGGTCACCCACCCAAGCAGCAACGCTCACACGTTGTTGTTTTGATTATCTCCCCCCCCCCCTACGATAACCCTCCGTAACCACACACACTGCGTCATTGCTATTACCACGATAAACAATAAACATATGGCCGTTTTTTGGACATCCCTGAAGGTGGGGCTCCTCCACAGCTGGTGATAAAATATTTTAAGACTTTAATTGTGTTTACAATTTTTCCAACGAACCGTGAACCCGAGATTGAGAGTAATGACACAGGCCTGTTAAGCCTAAGAGTAAAATCTGTTCATAAGGCATCCATAGTGGTTTGAAACAACATAAAATCTATCCAGAGTGGATAAACATATTCAGTTATAAATTTGAATTATATTAATTACATTACCGTACAAATATACTACAAACACTTTTAGCACTAATAACAATGGTTTCGATCTGCAAGGACCATTTTAGTTACTAACAAACAGTGAGGATTGACCGTAAACACTTCTGGAGGAAATGATGGAGTTCATGCCTACCTCGTGCATTATAATGATTGGCACTGCAGTTTCCACACGGAACTTCCAAAACCCTTCTGACGCAAAAATTGCAAAATAAGCAAATGTGTTATAATATTATTGGCCCTCAAGCAAACACGAGCTGTCCATTCCATGTATCGATTCCACCCTGTTTTGGCCATAAACAAGCCGCCAGGTTCCAGTCATTATGTCACTCACAGCTTCCTCTATTATTCATATGACCGTATTATTATAACCATCTAGAGTATCGACGTTATTGGTGGAACCTGTCATAACCATTTCACAATTTTTTTGTTATCGCCCCCATAAGAATCGAAGACATTGCCATAAAAATGTAATCTAGGCTACCCAAACTTTATGTTTAACAGTCGGTCACATGTGTATCAATCTTAACATTTTGAAACTTTTATAGTATTTTACGGTAACAGGAAATGTATTCCACTGAATGATAATAAAAACATGATGCAAATGAAGTTTCGAATGGACCCTAACCAAAACGTAAGTCTTCCGGCATTTCCTTAAGGAATGAATTGCAGTTTGTCCTTCTGACCTTTTTATTCAACATCCTCAACCTGGTATCCTCCTTGGAATATGAGGGGACCAATGTACCAAGTACCAAGCCTCAACTTATCTTGCAGGTAATCACAGTGTACGGGTAGGAAATGTCGGACTATTTTAAGAAGGTACCTGGGTCCTTAATTAATATCAGGTCGCCTTTCTTTTTAGAACATTTATGAGTATTCAGCAACTTCATAATGCAACTATCCAACCCCCCCTCACCTTATAGAGGTTCGTAACTTCTTAAACAATGATTCATGTTCAGGCATATCTTCAAACTCCTGAGTTGCAGTATCCGATACTTTGGGGTTTTTGTAGTATATAAATGTTCTCCCTCTCAGGATGATGGTCGGAAGTAGTTGATCCGGCCGTGAGTATCCAAACGTGTATGAGATTACTTACTCTAGATGTAAACCCTCTTGTTATTAAGACTTTACTGGCTGTAGTAAAAATATCTTGTGAAATTTTTCCCATAGTACATAATTTCTAATCCCACCTCACGCATTTTTAGGCTCCCATTTTTTATACACACGCTTTTTAGTTCTTTTATAAGTAAACACTTCTTGAATATTTAAACGATGAAGTACAAATGAGGTTTAAATTTTTCTTGAATAAACTAATAATAATTATCTTATAAAAACTAAAATAGTATTTGTATATATATGATTTTCATAGATTTAAAACGTGACTTTTCCTACAATTATACGACTCAAGTATGGCTTCGAAAATTCACAGTGGTTTTAACTTTTCTTCGTTTGTGATATAAAATTTTGGTAGTATTTTTACAAAAGCTGGCTCTTAGTTGGTAGATAGTTTTCATGGTTCCACACAAGTGTCGTTTCGCCTCTCTCAATAAATAGTCATTTTTCAATTTTCTCACTATTACCTGAGATTTAAGGGAACGCACAGTTGTAACTTTCTCGTAGGCAGGTACAGGTTTTAAGTGTTTCTATATCTGGTAATGATTGTACGTGTTAACAATCGGTGTCTTGGTATGGGTATCAAGCGTCCAAACATAGAGTGACTTTACCATGTGTGTTTAATAGAGTGCACAGGAATATTTCGGAGGGTATTTGTGAGCTGAACACGTGTGGGGGACTTTGCTTTTGTGTTGAGGGGGTATGTTTTTCCTTGTCATGAGCGTGGGGAAGTGTTGCTGGTTCTATTTTCCTCATGCTCGCGTGGCGGGGGACGGATTGTTGGGTTGTAATGTTGTTTTTTCGGGTCGTGTGGTGAGGGGTGTGTTAGGGTGTGTTGTGTGGATTGTTATTGGGAGGGTTGGTCTGGTTTGTGTTGGGGATATCGGTTGGAGGTTTTGAAAGAGATTATAAAACTCATTAAAATACTGCAATAAACTACACTACTATAAAACTTATACTTCTGTTAACTATTTTTTATCCTCGTTTAATTAGGTTTGTTTTAAGTGTCCACTGATAGAAAGGAGACAACTAATTAAATGAGATGTTGTACAAATTCGTTGGAGAGAAAATCCAAAATCAAATAATTTTGGTACAAATGGATGCAGTGGTTTATCTTTATTTGTTTTATATCAAAACTGTTCTGGGTTGCAGAAGTAAAACATAAGTATGCATGATATATATACACCCCATTAAGAATGTTACAAACCCAGCACAAAACGCTACAATATTTATTGTAATTATTTTTCTTCGTAGTGAACTTAGTAGAAAAATATTCTTAAGGTAATTGCTATTCACTAAAGGCATGTTTATTTATTATCTCATTTCTAAATTGAGCCTTTATTTTAATAGAAATTGAAATTACTAGTCAACTCGAACTTTTTGCTTTCAGTAGACATAGAACATTAAATGATTCTAACATCACATATGGACATAAGTTCGTAGTTTGTTTGTCTATATTATCACTGACTAGTGAATAATTGGTGGGATTGCATTTTTATAGAGTTTGAGTTGGAGTAAATGCCAATCTTGAAGAGTTATTCTCGATACGTATTAGTATATGCAAAAGCCAAAGTTTCACTGAATAATGCTTGCAAGTTTCATTTGTCCTACACAGTCTTTATAACTTGGCTCAAAGGTTTGGTTTTTAAACTCACTAAGTAAATATTCTAGATATTTGTATATTGTTTTTAATAGTGGTTTTCTTTATTTTTTTTTTTTTTTTTATCTTTTTTTGTAAAAAGAAAACCCCCCGCGGCTTCGCACGCAATCTATAGAAAGAACCGAAGTCCTTGATACATTAGTGTAAGCACTTTTGATGTCTACAAATGATGGAGTTCTATGAAAAATGTTTAAAACTAGTAGGTCATATATCGCAAGTAGATATTTTTTATTTCATGGTAATATTTTTAACAGAGTTTAAGTTAATATATCATGTTTTGCGACGTGGAAGTGCATGTTCTGGTTCAAATTATTCATCTGTATTTGCAATGTCCAGCTGAGCCTGCTCCTCATCTATTGCTAATAATAAAAATAAAATACACTGGTCTCGGAAGACGACTTCGGTCAAAAAGCGGGATCTATTTTTGCCTTTATTCATATTTCAGGTATAAGATATTCTTCTGTACCATTGTAGAGTTTGCACTTGTCCTGACGAAGAAGAAAACTTATACTACGCAGGGACCGAGAAGCCTACTTCGGTTAAAATGTCCCTCCTTGCTCCTTCCAGATGTTTTAAACCCATTTGCTATGTTACAATTTCAGCCTTTGCAATATTTTCTCGATCAATATTAGATACGTTGATTATGCAGTTTCGGAATCTACTTTGATCAAATCGTCTACTATCGGCTCAGTGATCTATTTTCCATCTTTTTAAAATTTTCACAGGACATACGTTGTTTGTTGTGTCACTATACTTTGGAACCCTATCACTACTTCCTATAGTTCTTTCGGTATAAGGGGGAAATCTTATAAAGGTTAGGCAATATTTCCAAAGATAATCGTTATTGAAGTTCTTACGTTACTATGTTTTTTTGGGATGTAGCCAGTAAAATAATTAATCGTTGAAGCATTTTAGCGTTACATTTCTCTGTTTTTCCACAAGCCACTGTTAAAATTCCATATCAAAACGTCAAGGAGCCACCAGTTTTAACAGTAATACTTACGGTAAACATCTTAAACTTTTTCATTAAGATTTTGTTACATAACAGTGTTTAAAAATATTTAAAATTCAATTTAATTATAAAAATTGTCCATTGCGCGAATCTGGAGTTAATTTTTACATTTACTATTGTACCGATTGTATTAAATAATTAATTCTGGGGGTAACTGGATTTACCGGTGGAAGGAGTATTGAGGACAAATTAAATTAACTGGGAATTTTAGGAAACTTGTCCTTTTGATCGGTGCAATATAAAACTTGTTGGTTGCAGTGCAGACCATGTATATAAAATTCTATGTAAACCATACTAAAAAGAGTTTTTTGGTTGTCTACTGATGCTTTCAGCAATATTCTTTCTTGAATTTATTAAATCTGCTAACACTGATAGAATTTTTTTTTTATTTTATTAAATGTTAACATGAAGAATTTTTTATTTACTAAAATGCTTCTAAACCGAAGTATTAATGTTTTAAATGTAATAGGAAAGCAAATTAAGTACAAAATAAAAATTGAATTTTGAAGATAAATTAAAGTGAAGAATTGCCACGATCAGAATTAGAGTGTGAATGTTGTGAATTTTGAAAATGGAATATAAAAGGACTAGCTTGTGAGAAACTATTGTACATACTTTTTGGGAGTGAAGAATATATTACACATTTGAATTTATAAGGTCATCAAGATCAGTATTTATATTTTTATTCTGTAGTTTATTATTAAGAGAAGTTTTATTTTAGTTTGAACTTTATTTTTTTCAGAAGAATTACTTTTATTTCTTAAACCTCTCTCTCAAAATTTCTATTTTATAAAAAAATTTTTCCAAAAAGCTAACCCTCTCATGTGCCAGTACATTATATTTTACTATATGCAGTGCACATAAGATCAAGCTCTGCTGTTTGCTTAATAATTTGATGTAATATAAATGTATCGATGTTACAGCAATTTGTTGACAAAAAACTGAAGGTTGTTTTAGTGCTAGTTTAATTTGGATTATGAAAAGTAAACACTAACTAAATTTTCTCAATTCCTAAATTAATTTTTAGGTATTTTTCTTATATTTCGCTTCTCGTAAAAACTTCCATGGATTTCCAATATGAACATTAAAAAAAAAGGAACTAACCGGATTAGTCTCAGCATCTTTCGAGATTTGCGCTTAACAACACATGTTGCGTTTCATTTTTATTTATAAGATTATCGGGTTATAAACTAGTCACATATTATCAAAATGAGAAACAATAATAATTAGCAATATTCTCCATTATTTCCAAAAGGTCTCTCCTTACTCTGTTAACACGATGGAATGACAAATAATTGTCAAATGCATTTAGGTTACTACATAATTATATGGCATGAATTTATTTCCATGAAACAAATGCAATGAGTATTTTTTCACTTAATATTGTTTTATTTGATATTTTAATACGCCTTTATTTGAAGAGTTGGTTTTTTTAGTAGACTTAGAAGGTTATACAGTCTACTTTTAGCTTGAATTTTGTCAATTATGTATTGTGATCATGAGAAAAGACTTACTGCTTCATTCTTTTAATTTTTTAATTTTTCTTCCAATTTTTGATGGGATTTCAAACTTTCTTGAACTGATATTGTAGCACATTTGTAAAGGAATTTAAACATTTCATTGTATACAAGTTAGTGATACATTCTGAACTTGATAAGATGGAATTTCCTAGTTAATTCAAGAAGAGTTTTAAGTATTTACAATTACATGTTAGGTAAGTTTTCACAAAGCAATAAAAGAATTGATCGTTATCTCTAAAAAGAGTTCTTTATAGAAATCTCTCCTGCGATTATTCTCTCCTTGAAAGAGAGGTCCTTCAGATGTAAATCTACCCCGACAAAGATGTAAGATTACGTTAAGAACGTTTGGTTCTCTAGAATAAGACCAAACACTTACCCTCAGTCAACATTTTCATCGAATGGATCAAACTTCTGTGTCTTAGTTAATTTCTCTATTCCGATATTCCCTACACTTCAACATTTCCGCCTTGAAGCAACCTGAGGCATAATGTAACAAACATTACAATCTGTTGTTTTGTTCTGAAAACAACCAATCCTAACTTCTTGGCATAGTTCACTAATGACTTGACATAATCAAGAAAGTGGGCCAAGTTGAGAGCGGACGCGGACAGTTACCTACTTAAGTTCGAGTGCAACACTGAGAGATTGCTAATGCGGAGTTGGCCAGACTTTGCAGCACAGAAAACTTGGGCAACGGAGACGTCTACTGGTGCTAAGCTCACAGCGGACATTTTACGCGAAACCTTGAAACTACAACGTATATGGATATAGCCATGATATTCTGTGTACTGAATTGTGTAATGATTTACGTACTAAGACAATTTCCTTGAGTTTGGACTTGTTTTTCTTGCTGTGTTGTGCGTTAAGTTATCAACATTATTCACTTACAGGAAGACCTGTGGATAAGAGGATGTTTCCTTCAAAAAGTGTTTAATTTTTTAAACTCAAGATTCTTCTGATAGTTTAGATTTATTAAAAAGCCATAAAAATATCAAATTTTTCACTGAATTATTTTTATCAAGTGTGCAAAGTTTCTGCAACCGTTTATACATGATTCTGTAACTTTGGTGCAATTTTTAAGTTTTAAAAGAGTAATATATTGTTAATATGATCTAAGAAGTAATAATGTTAAGATAAGTTTTAAACTAGAACCAAAATAAAATAACAGTGGAGTACAAAGATAAACGTGAGATTCTAATATACTACTATTTATTTTTACAGTAGAGATATGAGATGTAAGCCTACATTACGAATGGTCTAATTTGAGGTTTAGCGCTTTTTGAAGCCTTCTAGTGATTGACATTAATTAAATTTCCAACGTCAAACCTCTCTAAATCATAATAATGATATTTCACAACAAACACACATTCATCAAAATAACATAAAAAAAATCCATTTCTTAAACCCCAAACCACCTACCCATAATATCCAACACAATATCAAAATAACTACAAAAAACACCATCATAAACCATCTCATATAAACATTACTCTACCAACCCAATACACCGCATTCCAACATTCCTCATCTATTAATAATAGAGCTCTATTTATTCCTTTTAATACACACCAATATCAGACTATCAAAAACACCTAGCTACCAAAAACTCCTACCAAAACAATACTTAATAACCAAATTAAATAACCATAAAACAAAAAAAACAACATCAATAAACACACACCATAATTAAAATAATAACAAAATATAACAACCCATAACTACACTAACCAATTCACCCCCCAAAACCCCAACATTCACCAAAATAACACAAACACAAACCCACCCATTATATAAATTCCCATCCAACATTTCACCCCAAACACACACAATCTCACACAACACACAAACACACAAAAAAAAAAACACAAATTACAACACACATACATTCACCCCCAACACAACACACACAACAATTCCCCCCACCACCCCAAAACCCCACAACATATCCCCCCTCCTCAAAGTACCTTCTAAACATAAATTAATTCATACAAAATCACCAGAAATCATCATACAAATCAATCCCCAACCCAAAAATTCCTTATCTTCAACTCCACTTCACAGTAAACCATCCTAAAACCCTCTGCATCCCAACCCATAATCACCAACTTCCATTAACTACCATTCAATTAAAAAATACATTCATAAACAATCCCAATCCAAATTATACCCCAAATTATCCCACCATCTTTACCCACACAAACCCCCTACACACATTAATATCTAAACCACCCACCACCCAACCCACAAAATACAACTAACAATTACCTTAAAACAAATACATCAAACCACAACAAACCTAAACACAACCACACACCATCCAACCTAACCCCCCCCCACCAAACCAACCCCTAATACACCACATACACACCAAATCCAATACACACATTACAAACCCTAACCCCCACTAATTTAAAACAAAATACCATCACCCCAACTAAAATACAAACCCCAATCCACCCCCACAACCCACCCTCCCTTTACACAAACAACCCCCACAAAACACCCCCACACCTACCACACCCATTACCATATTCAACCTCCTAACCCCTAAAACTACCCAAAAATATACCCCCTAACCCCAAATTCACACCCCTATCAACCACACCACAACACTTAAACAAAACCCCCCCCCTCCAACAACACCAACTACCCACCCAAAACCTTAATAAAAACCAAAACCCCCAAAATCCAACACTCCAACCCCCCCCCCCCCCCCAACTCCCCCCATTCCCCCTCCCCTAAAACCCTCTAAAACTATCCCCACCCCCCCCTCCCAAACAAAACACACTCCTCAACCCCCAACAATCATATCCCCCACACACAAAAATATTTTGTATGCAGTATTTTTTCATGGTAGAGCATGATATTTTGTCAGTTTATTACATACATTTCACATAAGCCTGATTGCGCTTTGAAAATGAATTATACAATTGTTTGGTATACACATACCACCAGTGAAAAAGTGCAGTAACTGTTGCTGTTGCGATATTTCAAGAGCCTATTCTAAGCCTCAAAATTGTACTATACGTTGTTATTGGTGTATAACTTTTAGGTTACATTTTTTTATATAGTGCGTAACTAACTACATCAATAAGCACATATATTCATATTTGGATAATAAAAGTATTCTCAGTAGTTTTGTGGCTTTCTAAAGAATTTTGTATAACATTTTCACAATAATCTGTCGTGTTAAGTGGCATGATTCATGATTTAACCTTTATTCATATAATTATTATTTTCTTTATTCGTATATTATTTAGTGTGATTGGCACTTGAATACAATAACAGATGCTGATATCTGAAATCTCAATATTTCAGTTCTTTAGTAAAATATTTCTCAATTACATTACTATCCGCCATAAATTTTAGCTTCACGTGTAGGAAATCCTGCTACGATGAACTAATTTAATTCCATTCATTGTTACATTGACTTAATACTTGACCAAACAAGTTTTGAAAATAAATATATTACACCAAGAGAACCGGCGGGGTTTTCATGCAAACCGGTTTGAAATTTTATTACAGTCATCCCATTGCTCTATCTAATTACGTATTTTCCCTTTAACTTCATTTTCTTTGCACTGCAAACTAAATACTCTTGCTTTCTACATCCACTGAACAAAGGTTTAAGATCATTTCTTAACTTTTGTGTTCATAAATTCGAAATAAATATCGTATTTTGAATGTTTTAAAAACTCTGGCTATAAATATTGTGCAATCATTTAGTTACTTCCATCATATGGCTGTTTACTCTGATCAGCTTATCGAAGGATAAGGTGGTTGTATTTTATGGCTTCATTACAATACTAGTGCATTAACCAATTCTTTACATTACTGATATATTGAGATTAACTAATGGGAAGGGATAGAAAAATAATAGCTTAGTTAAGAACAGTTTCTAATAAATGATTTAGCACTTAAAACTATTTTTGAGATCAGAAAAGAAAATTTTCCGAAATGTTCTAATAAATTTAAAGTGTAGACATTAATTCATTTTTAATCTAAATGCAATGTGAAACATATTATTGTTTGCTATTATACAGACTATATTACTTCACTAATTTACAAATTACTAATAATTTTCCAACGGTGTGGCATATATACTGTTGGTACTCTTATGTCGGTTGTTTTGTTTTGATAAATCATTTTAGATGAGTCTCAAAACCTTAGGGCATGATATCATCAATTCTTCTAGTCCTACAACTGCCATTACATGGCTTTTTATAATATTCAGCTAATATGTTAAAAACCTTTAGTGCATGCTGCCATCAATTCTTCTAATCGTATCACCGCTCTAACATAGTTTTTTTATAATATTCAGCCAATGTGTTTTGATGTTTTCTTAATATGTAGCCAAAGTGAATATAGAGATAGAAAACACATATAGTCGAAGGGGTAACGTTTGATTAAAATAAGAGAGGCTGAAAAAATTTAACTTCCCACAAGTTTACACACATTAGCTTGAAGTAGAGATGTGGGTATGTGGGTTTGACCGGAGCCGGACAATGTGTGTCAACTTCAGGCAGGACCCCACTTGAGTTGGGTGGAGAGGGGAGGGGAATTCGCTGTGAGGGAACCTCGCATTAAAATAGCTCTGAGCTTTTACTTTAATTGTATTAAAATGTTCAATTTACTTTTAGTTCTAATATTATTTCTGGCCATTATGATTTATTCTAGATATTCTTTATTGAAGATGAAAATAAAATATGATATTATATACATTTATACGTTTTAAATTTGAAATCAAATACATTCCCAACACATTAAGATCTTGATTCATACTTGGTTCTGAATCTGAAGGCTTGTAAATATAAAACATGACCAGAAAAAAGAAAACATTGTGTATATAGGAATTGATTTAAAAGCAAAGAGAACGTATAAATTGTGATATTTCCAAAGGAAGGCAAAAAAGGTTTCTCATCTGTAAGTAAAACCATCTTTAATCATATGTTTAATCTCTGCCAGACTAAAATTTAGCTAGAATATTCCAGGTTGTCACAAATTACGATGTTTAGCATCTTAGCTTTTAACTAACATTCTTACAGACATACTAACAGGTTTCCGCGGCTGGTTCCATAACTAACAACTCAGTTTCCCGGTTCACACAGCGTTAAAATTTTACCAATACAATTAAATTCTTAAAAATATCCCATCAGCTTTGCTCTTTTACCGCTAGTAAGCCAGAAGAAGTTAGAAATCTTTACGAAGAAGTTTAGAGTTCTTTTAATAATAACTAATTTATATTATTAAAAGGATTCCTTAATTTTTGCTCGGCAGGTTTTCTAAAACTGTTATTTTCAATAAAGTTTTATTTTAATCGAGAGCTGTTACACCCTATATGTGCCTTTGTGAATTTTAAATACAATCTTATATAGAGCTCTGCCCGGAATGCCTTCAAAATGTCCAGTGTCTAGCTCACGAGAACGTTTTTGTTTAGTTTAAAACAGCTGATACTAAAACACACATGTGTTTTCTAGGCAGTTGTTCTAAATTTCCTAATCAACATGCTATAAACTATATTTATGACTTTCCTATTGATCAGCCAATAAATTATGCTTGTATAAAAGAAAAATTATAATAATTATATTGAAGTATTCATTATTTTAGAAAAATAATTTTGATATGTTACAATAATAACAAGTTTAAGGTTTCAGCTTTTGTTTGAAAATTAATTATTTTTCAGGGTCTTTGTATTTATTTTCTTAGACCAATGTAATCAATACAATGGATTGAATAGCAAGTGCCTCTCTGATCAGAGAAGGGAATGCTGGACCTGGAACGTAATCTAGTTATCAGCGCTCAATCCATCGTCCTATATTGATCCGAGGATGTGAAAGTAATCCAAATATTCAATACATTAGTATATTCCTCTATATATCCAAACATATTCATGGATAAACTTCGTGTTTGGCGCCAATGGCTCAGGGCAGCTGTATTTTCAAGCAATAGAATAGGAGGTCGGGCAATACGACTGATAAGCAGTCCGTGTCGCCTGGTCCAATGTCATCAGCTGTTGTCGGCTGCCAATCAGCTGTTATCTCCAGAGATTAAATGACGGAAGAGGATCAGATGACGCGATTGTCAGATTGACTCGGTACGTGAAGTGAAGGGCTGTTGTGTGATATTTACTATTGTTTCTCTTAATACAATTAATGTTGGGTTTTATCAGTTTCTATTAAGTTGCTTAATGCATCGAGAACAACCGCTTAGCTCTCACATGTGCGCTTTAGAAATCAGCTGTTATAAACTACAAAAAAACAATTCTCATAAGATGGACATTGTAAATGTGAAAGCCCGTCGGAATGTCTCCATATGGATATATTTAAAATTCACAACTAATACTAGATGTTTCAGAATAATTAATTAATACTAAATATGTATAGAAAAATAGGTTTAAATACCTAAAAGCATCGAACAAAAATCCATAAATATTTATAAAATCCATACTGAACTATAAAAAATGATTTGGTTTATTAATGTCTTAGGAGTAAAGTTATAACATACAGTGATCTTAGTGTCTTAATGATTTTAACTTTACAAGGTCTATCATTGAACCTTTTTCGTTTTCTTGAAGCATAATGATTTTTACATATTTTTTTAGCCACCACAGAGCAGAAAACATAAAATATGTTGTGTATTAAAAGTCATTTGACAGCTGACCACTGATCGACGAAATGTTTACTGACAAACCCATTACGGGAAGACTGGTTTTAATCCTATTTATTGGAAAATCCCATTCCTAATTTTCATATTATACAGAGCCGAACCGAAGTCACTCTACCAGGATACAGTTTTACTTCTGTAGTAGTAGTCATTCAGATTGAGAACGACACAGGAACCTATAACATACAATGTAAGAGTGCCTTATTGATAGTCTATGCTCTAAATATTATTACGTTCACAGCATAATATGTTTTCTATTTTATAATGTGTGCCTGGAAGATGTATTTAATTTGCTTTGTTTTAGGAAAAGATAAAGGACAGTGGTAGAGCTTGTACAGTGAGAACCCCAAAATGGTAACACTACTGTAAATCGTATCTCCTATTTAAATCTATTAGCCAAAAGGTATTTTCTCTTTTAGTATTGCATTCATATTAATCTATTCCAATCTTTATTTAATATCATTGTTAGATGTTGTAATTTCAAAACTAAAATCAATTATTCCACAATAAAATAAAGTTGAATATTAGAATTGGTATAATGTAATAACATTTGTAGAAGATATAATTTTTAATTACATTTTAGAATATAATAAAATAGTGACTCAAAAAGAATTGTGATACGAGACAATCGGTTAAAGACAATTTTTTAAATAATATATTAATGTTTTAAGTTATAAATATTTCACATTACAAAAGCTACTCATCAAGTTTACATTATGATGTATTAAATCTGTCATCATGCAGGACAGCGCAGTTTAACACTTCTGCACATTACGAGAGTGGTAGGGGTGAACGACTACTTGATGCTAATCTGGCACAAAGTATGCATGGAACTCCGTCGAGTGTCTATTCATTCAGGTTATGTTATTTTATGTAAAGTGGCTCCCTGCTTTATACTTGGACTGCTTGCAAATTCTCTTTTTGTCCCCTTTTCTCACAACCGTTTTACCGCTGAATGTTCTCACTACCCGAATTTGTCCTGGTCTTACTTCAGAAAACTAAACTGCATCATCACATCAAGTTTCCGAGTGTAATTTAAATTAGTCTTTATATATTTAATATACCTGGCTGAAACCAAAATTTTACAAAAGTTAAGGCCAATATATATTATACTTTAACAACTTGAAAGGTGTAGTTTAACTGCAAAGTAAGTAGCTGATAGAATTAATGGAACATTTATTTTTTTACATTTTTTCTTATATGGTCTTCATTTAAAATCATTGTTGTGTTAAAGAAAACAATAAATAAATAAAAGAAAATAAACTGTCTGGGCTTGTGAAAAATATTAACTCACTACCTAACAGACTAACAACAATAGGCTTATCTTTGTTCACTCAATGTGGTGAGTTTATGAGGAAAATTTGGACTATTGATTATTCAATAGCTCTACCGGCTGGACGCTGTTGTTCAAGTTTCTCCAAAAGGTAAAACAACTCTAAGTAGTTTATAAACATAGTTATAATGTAAAGTTTTACTTAACTCAAGTTATTCCTGTAAGCTACCTGTATAATGAAACTGTAATAAACCAACATGAGGTAAAAGGTATGAGACAAATTAAAAATATTTATGCGAATACTCTTAACTAGGTTTTTTTTAAGCATTCAAAATACGATGAATATTCCTTGGCACTACGCTTAACCCTGAGGTTTTTTATTTATAAATCGGGTGTGCCATCCAATTTGACCTTGACGGGGTTCAGAAAAATCCTATGGATCACTTACTTCTGGGTTAACGCCTTGAGTGCTCAAGAGTGACACATCACTAACCATAAATATAGAGATATTGGGGTGAAAGAGTAAATCTACGGGTCAGTGTACTGCGAAGAATCACTGCTGGAATAAGTTTTAAAGGTTGTTTCTACCCTTGACAAGAGGGAGTATTCTCCTCTATACGCTTTGACTGGAAGAGGCTGTGAGAGTTAGTATTTTCTTCTCAATGGTGACATGACTGAGATAAGTGCCCGCTACCCCTGCTCTTACATTCTCGAAAGGAGGCACCCTCTATCCCTAGCCTTACCCATCCCGAATATCCTGGTACCCTGGAAGGAAGAGCAAAGTTTATTTTAGGACTAATTCCATACAAGATTGTTTAGGAAATACAGTGTCCATTGATTTATTTTTGTGAACATCTTTAAGGTTGCTAGTACACAATATACAAACTTTTATTAAAATAACTCCTTGCATCTCAAAAAGGTTTTGTAGACAATGCTATTATTTTTTAAATGTTGGGACATCAGGGATACTACCATGAAAATATCCTCTTCCAAACTAAACAAATTAAAAAAACTAATCCATTTTATAATTACAATACTTACTTTTATGTATAATGAAACAATTCCATTGAAAAAAGAACAAATATGGAAGTGAATCATAAAACATGTTTTTAAGGCAGCTCTTACGTCCCGAGGAAAATAAAAGGTTCTCAAACTCAATTATTTGGATAGTCATAATGACAAGTGAAACTGCTAGATATGAAACTCCTTTCAGCTTCCTCCGGTGCCAATGTCGATCAAGAAGTCAATTGACACAGCTCTGTCAGAAACGGAATTTTCCACATAGTTTTTTCCATCTTGAATGCTTTTATCGGAATATAAGCTCAATTGTTAGGTGATATTTTTACGAACATCGCTTACAGATAAATGTTCAGTTACTACTTCTACGTTTTCAAGAAAGCAAAACCGTTTTCACCCGATGATTTATTGACATGTATGGTAAAATTAGATATGCTTGTAGATGGAATATTTTTAGTTACATACGTATAGTAAAATTATTTTTGTATTTTTGTTAATAATTTTTTTTAAAGCCGTGACGAAATTCTAAGAAACCAAATGTTAAATTGGTTTGCTCTTCTATCTTCACCTTTTATAACATGGAGACCTTTTATTGGTTATGATATAAACACAGGGTGATGCAAATGGCCACCGTTGTAATGATAGCTAACACTTTTAGTTACATACCCTATGCGATGTATGAAAATTATTTTTGTAGAATTTTTGTTAAATAAATACATGGTTTTTGTTGCATATTTAAAGATAAATACACTGAAAAATTTCGGCCCAAACCAAAAGTTCTTGTAACTACAAAGTATACCAAAACTTTTTAAAATAGGCCTATAGGACCACCATCTTGAAACTCATCTAAGCTGTGTGAAAACTCTATCTCTGTACTAATTTTAGTCGGAATATACTAAAAGTTACGTTAGTTTTAAACACGCTCATTACATGACATAAGCTCATACATACATACATACATATTTTTGGATTACAGTTGTTTCGGGCTCTGAGGAGCTTGCTCAACGAAAGTGTAAAAACTCTTCGGGAAATTCTGTCATGAGGGTCATTACAATAGATAGGATTCTACGAAAACTATTTAATAAGTGTTTTGACGGAACCAGCCATTGCTAAGACAAATGGAGAAAAAAATATCAGATCGAAATAACCGACTTTTCTGGAAACGCGTGAAGAACTGTAGTGATCAATGCCAATAGGTTGTCATCAGCTGTCTAGTCCTCTCGTCACATTCTGATAGGTCATTTAACCCAGTCAGTGACGTATAGATTCATTAACTTACTAACCTAAGGTGAACACGTCCGTATGCTTAAGAGTACTAAGTCCTTATAACAATATTTATTAATTTTAAAAAATTGCTTGGATGTTTCAAGCTTTTCAAAAAAAGGTAGCTATACGTTTCAAAATATTTTAAAATGTCATTTTTAGCATGTTTTCGTATATCCATTTGTAAAAAATTGCAATATTGTTTTTTTTTTTTTTTTTTTTTGCTTCAGATAGTACCTTTAATATTTTTTCTTTACCTCGCTGTTTTATGTTGCAGAAATACCAAACATTTTCACACAACCACACACACACACACACACACACACACACACACACACACACACACACACACACACACACACACACACACACACACACACACACACACACACATACACATACACATATATATATATAATATATATATATATATATATATATATATATATACAGGGTGATTCATGAAGTTCTCCCCCACTTCTACAGCACATTGTACTAGTAAAAATAATGAAAAAATGTTATATAAACATAGGTCCGAAAACGCTTCGTTAGCGAGTTACAGCTAGCGAAAGATTTTTGCCTAAAATTGCTGGGTAAAGGAGTAAAATAAAGCCATACTGAGAACTTTTGGAAAGGTTAATTAAAGTCAGAAATATCGTGGATTCTTATGTATTTTTACCTGATAAAGCTAATAAAAAATAGGTTTTCAGGAACTGTACCTGTAGTAGTTTTTTTGAGGGAGTCAGGGTTAAATTCAAAAAATTGGGGCACGAAACAATGTTTTTTTTAAGTTTGATGTACAATAACTTTGTTAAATTGGTAATAAAATAAATACATAAAATCAACAAACATTAATTGTAGAGAATTTAATTCTGAGAAAATTGATATAATCAAAGTCTAAAATAAAACAGAAATAAGTACCAAAAAATCGATTTTTATTCATCGAGGTAACTTATTTCTGTTTTATTTTAGACTTTGATTATATCAGTTTTCTCAGAATTAAATTCTCTACAATTAATGTTTGTTGATTTTATGTATTTATTACCAATTTAACAAAGTTATTGTACATCAAAGACTTAAAAAAACATTGTTTCGTGCCCCAATTCTTTGCATTTAACCCTGACTCCCTCAAAAACTACTACAGGTACAGTTCTGAAACCTATTTTATTAGCTTTATCAGGTAAAAATACATAAGAATCCACGATATTTCTGACTTAAATTAACCTTTCCAAAAGTTCAGTATGGCTTTATTTTACTCTTTACCCAGCAATTTAGGCAAAATCTTTCGCTAGCTGTAACTCGCTAACGAAGCGTTTTTCGGACCTATGTTTATATAACATTTTTTCATTATTTTTACTAGTACAATGTGCTGTAGAAGTGGGGGGAGAACTTCATGAATCACCCTGTATACTGTACATGATGTTTCTCGGCTTAGTTCAAACAAATCTCACATTTACTATTGTTTGTGTGATTTTATGAACTTTATATAAAAATAGTAAATGTTAATAAAATTGGCTTTTAATTTTTTTAATACGTTTACGACGACGGCTTTTTTCCGGACTTTTTCATTTCCCGTTAAATTCTTTAATGCCAATAACCTAATCGGTATTTTATATAAAACGTCTAAGCATTACGAGAGAGGTATGTGAGATTCGTTATTTTGCACGAAAACAATTATTTCATCATTTTTTTCATTTTTTATCCGTGTACAGTGTAAGAATTTATTTACCTTCTCAATCAAGCAATTTTGCGGCTGTCGGAGTATGTCAGTCTGAGGTATTTATTTAAGCGCGGGATCAAATTTAACAAACCACCTACACAAGCAAACAATCAAACCACAATAAAGAAATGCATATCAACGTGTACCACATCGGGCGCACGATTGACTTTACGAAAGCCCAGTGTGTACCTGATCGGGTACACGACGGCAGTTATGAAAGATCACGTGTTTCCAATGGTTTACAAGTCGTCGTGAACGTGAGACAAACTAAAATATGTTCTGCTACAATTTGAGACCTAGGAGCCAACGTATTGTACTTCACAGTAATAAACAAAATCCTTTGCTTAATTAAATAAGTATGAACCAATTTTTTATATTATAAAACTTTTTTACATTAGTCAGTATTTATTAAATATTCCAGTTAAACAAAAGATTAAAGTTAAATAAGTTAAAAGGTTAAAGTTAAATAAGTTAAATAAAAGGTTACATAATGTAAATTTTAAGGTTAAATATACGTCAACTTCGAATGATTGTAAGTGAACATGCAAACAAACATAGGTTTTGAGTTTACTGCCAATTAAAGTCCATAATTTTATAAATTGTCTTATATGCTTATAAAGATTTTTGTATAGTTTCGAGATGATGAAGGTTTCTATATTTTAAGGATTTATGAGTTTATTAAAATATAAATTGTTAGAGACATCTTATCATCAATGATGTACAAGCTAAACTACAAAGTAATAATGCATCTTCTGTTTAACATTTTTAAATGCAAGACATTTAAATTTCTTCCGAACGTGTGGAAGTGCATACATATCAGAACTGTCTAGTACTAGCACCACATTTGGCATAACTTTAAATTGCAAAGGACCTTTGGTCGTCATAAAATAGTTATGCAACAGGCGTTATAAACTAGTTATCGAGTAAAAATCAGGTTTCGAGGTCAACGTCCACAGATAATGTTCCTGTGAAGCGAGGTTTTATCGCAGTCCCCAACTTGATAACCTGAGGCACCAGTTGGCGAATCTGGTGTTGCTTGATGAAAGGGCAAAACGGTTTTATTGCTGCCGGTCAGAATAACAATAATGACCCCGAACTCTTAACCTAATCTTATTGTTATAACAGTAAATGACGGTGAGATAAGTTTCCAATAAATGTCATTGAATATGAATTATTATGATTTAATTACTCTGATGGAACTCACATACGTTCTGGTGGGTCAATTAAAATCTGTGTTAATAATGGAGTAAGCGTTAGGGACAGTGACTTTTCCTGGATTTAAATTTTGGAGGAAGTCAAACCCATAATCTAGGATTCCACTTTGTTGTTCTCCTATGTTATATATAGTTGTATAAGAAGACTGCCGATGCTGTTCATCTGGAGAATTTCCGTAGGCTTAGGGATAGTTGTGGTGACCTGGCCAGGACCTCTTGCTATAAACGAATACATCAGAAGCGTTGAAAGCACCATTCCGGAAATATCAAATCTTTCTGGTCACATATTAATAACATGAAAAGTGACTCAACTATTCGGAAAACTCTCACTTTTAGATTCAAGAGTGGCTCAAACGCCAAAGGAAAAATGTGATCTTTTTGCTGAGTACTTTTTCTTCCGTGTTTCAAGTTGCAAATGTGCCAGCTCCAGACTTTGACTTTGGATGGAATTCTACAGTCCCCTCAGTGTATCATTTTACCAACTGATATTGAACGTAGACTAAATGCGCTTGATGCTGGTAAGAGTGCTGGACCTGATAACATACCGCCATTGGTACTAAAATTTTGTTCATCCATCTTGGCCCCTCATCTTGCCTCCTTGTTTCTCCGCATTGCTTCAAGTCCGGCATCTTTCCCTCTGCTCTTAAGCATGGATTTGTTGTCCCTATATTTAAGTCTGGGTCACAACAACAATGTTAAGAATTATAGGCCGATTGTGATACAGTCTGCTCTGGCTAAAGTGTTTGAGAGTATCATCATGGATCATCTGTATCATCTCCGCAAATTCATTTCTCTGGAACAACATGGGTTTCTACGCTCTCGCTCAACAGTGTCTAACTTGCTTGAATTCCAGGAGTATGTCATGACAGCTTTCAATGATTCTTGTCAGGTGGACTGCATCTATTTGGATTTATCTAAGGCCTTTGACAGAGTTGATTTTCGCTTGCTCATTGCTAAACTGAAGGGATACGGTGTTCAAGGGTCACTCCTAAATTGGTTGAGTAGCTACCTTAGAGACAGAATTCTTACAGTGAAGTTTGATGGAAGTACTTTCAATACCTATAATTGTGTTATCTGGAGTTCCCCAAGGGTCCCACTTGGGTCCCTTACTCTTCTTGATTTTTATGAATGACATCCACGGGATTATACTTACAAACTTCCTCATATATGCTGATGACATAAAAGATTTTTGATAAGGTTCATTCTGATGGTAAAGCCCTGCAATGCTCAATAAATAACATCGTTAACTGGTGCAGTTCTAATGGTATGGAGCTGAATGCTGGCAAATGTGTTGTACTATCTTTTAAACGTGGTTCTAACATCATCTTAATAGACTATTTGCTGGATAATGCTCCACTGAAAAGAGTTGTTTAAATTCAAAGGACGGGTGTGTTCCATTCATCTTCTCTCAGTCCCTACGATCACATACAGCATATAGTTTCTAGAGCCAAACTCGTTGCTTGGATTCATCTTCAGATCAACTAAACACTTCGTCCCGCCATACTCTATGGTAATCTTGTACAAAGCCCTAGTCCGCCCTATTATTGAGTATGGGTCTATTATTTGGTCGCCTAATCAACTCAACCACGTACACAGTCTAAACAACGTACAGAAAACGCTCTGTCAGGATGCTTGGCTGCCGGCTTGGCTGGAGCTATTTTAGCACTCCCCATTGCTGAGATTGAAAACCAATTTGCTCTCCGTCCACTGGATTCGAGGCGTCAAATCACTGACTTGGTTACGTTGTACAAGCTAGTAAATTGGATTGATTGACTGCCCGGTTCTACTCAGCAGTGTTGATCTCTCTGTCTCAAGAGGAACCCGTTCCAGAACGATATTTCAAAGACGCCATCGTTTCGACTTATTACTCCTACCACAGCGGCCTCTCTAGACTCCTGAGAACTGGAAGTGATATTGCTACTCATGTAGACTTTTTCAATGAATCTGTTGTGTCTTTTAAATGTAAGGTAGTTTCCATTATTTTATATGTAATTTGGCTACAGTCATATTCTTGATACTGTTGTACTAAAACACTAAGTTACTCTGTACTATTTTATTTGTATAAATGGTGTGTACCGTTTGAAATAAATAAATAAATATCATGTGCAGTGTTATTTAACCATTGTATGCTATAACTAAATAGCCAATTGCATTTGGTGAGTTTGCCAATATTAGACACTGCCCCAATCGGGAAGTTATATTGTTACTTTTATTAATATAAGCGGTTATATCATATTTATTTTAACTAGTTTTAGTCTCTCTTACACTGCAGTATGTGGATACTGAGAAAGTAATATCCTGGGAGGATATAAATCACGCATAGGGTCTCCACCCATCAAAACATCACAGTTTCCCTTCTCAAACCACCGGCGCTTTTGAAGTCTTTAGGAATATAGGAAAGTCAAGTCTTGTTCCTAGAAGTTTTGGCTAATAAACCCACCAAAACTGTAAGGTGCTCGTTAACATGTCCTAATTTAACATTTAATTGATAAGTTTCGATATTTCCTCTTATTAAAATCCATAACAATTCACATTTGATGAATTACAATTCAATAATTTATACGTTAATATTTTTATTTACAGTTTTATTAGACATAATGTATGTCCCAAAATTCCTCCTCTAGGCACTCTACAATAATGAGCAATGATGACCCATAACCTTTATTCCCTAGATCAGACTTTTCTTGCAATCATAATCAAAGTTGTATAAATCTTAAGCCACCCCTGGAATCGAGGACATACATTAAATTTTTTTGTTTTTATTTTGTTTCACAGAACAGTTAGCTGATTTCTATTGACGCCATAGGTTTAAATCTATCAATGTGTCTTGGTGGTTCTGCTGAAATACTATGAAGTACTAAAGCTTCACCCTCATCTCTGCTAAATATCATTAAACTTTTCAGAAAAATGTATTTCATTCAATCTTTTGCTGATTTTATTTAAAATCGAGCACATTATATGACAATACGTTAATCGAAAAGGTTTTTGGTTCAGTGATTTCAAAGACGTTTCTTAGCTATCTCCAGTGACTATTTCCATAGAATTTCCCTAGCAATTTTAGTTTAATTCTTGCATAGACCTTAAATACATATTGTGTCTGTTGAAAACTATTTACCCCTTGGGAAAACTCAGTTTTTTGTAGAATGGCTCCACACAAAAACGTGAATGACTAACTTAGCTATACGTCCGATCGGATATTCTTTATAATTCAAATATTACAAGCCTGATCGTGATAACTCACACAAATCAGTACAGAGTAATGTATTAATTTTGTAAAACAGACAAAGATCAAAACATTTTTAAGGCTGTACAGGGTAAACTTAGTGTTTGTTATTATATATTATTTATCACGTTATGATTCACCTGAATATTTTATTTTTCATGTATTTCACGCAAAATTAGAACAGCTTAAAACCAAAGGGCAATTTGAAGATAACACTATGGTTTGCGAGATGCAAGATAAACGAAATTCAATTATATTTTGATAATGTTATCATCAGATATCGGCTTGCCAAACACCAAACTATTGATGAACTGGTCAGTGACAGACGTTTTAACAACAGTTCTACGAATTTGTTGGATAAACATGAGGCGCCCAACAATACGGTGCCAAGGCTGATCTTTGTATTGTTAACCTGAGATAAGATAGATAGCACTGTCCGAGATTATCAACTCCGAGAAAGTTTTATAGTTTCTATTAAAACCATAAATTTCTACTATCACATTCTAAATAATTCACATAAATCAAAGCAATATTGGGGATACTACAAATAAGGTGATACTACAATAACTAACTTCTAAGAATAAACGTTTTTGCGTAGTAAATATTTTGCTTTCATTCTCATTTCTCTTGATATTGAGTTCATTTCGAAATATCTGAAAAACTGCTTACTCACCACAATCTTAATGGCATGACTTAAGTCATATAACATATCTTTCCTGGCTCAAATCCTAACCAAATATTTTCGTTACTATTTAGAAAAATTACGGAGGTATACAATTTGGATTTAAATACCAAAATCCTACACAGCCAGGTGTGTGTTGTGTAATTATCTTTAGTTTAGAACGGATTAATCTGAAAAAAGAAGGAATTTATGTTTGGTAAAAAAATATTTGATAAAATCAGCATTTTCAATTGTCCTCATAATATAACTTACCACACATACAGCTCTTATGTCCCGAAGAAAATAAAACTTTTTTAACTTCAATTATGTTGATAGTCATTATTTCAAGTGAAACTGCTAGATATGAAACGCCATTCAGCTTACGGTGCCAATGTCGATCAAGAAGTCAATTGACACAGCTCTGTCAGAAACGGAATTCCCTCATATTTTCTGCCGCCTTAAATGGTTTTATCTGAATATAAGCTCAATTGTTGGGTGATATTTCCACGAACATCGCTTACTAAATAAATGTTCTGTTAGTACTTCCATGTTTTTCACATGTGTATGAAATAGATTTCTTTGTTATCGTTTCCTTTTATATTTGGATAAAAAATTTAATATCACAACACGCATTAGGCCATAAAAAAAGTTTGAGCAATGTTATTTACTGAAAGGTATTTGAAGAGTACCTTAAGATGGAAACAAAATGTATTTCTAAAATTTACAACAGGCACATTAGTTATTATTAAAATCTAAAGTATCCTTTGGCCTGAACAAAAGATTAATTCATAAATCTCTAAATTGTTTAATACATTTTATTCATTAAATATTCATATTGTATTTTTTCTATTTTATATTTATATACTTTTAAACTATCTCTGTTCATGATTAGGCATTTCTCTTAGCATTCAATCACACGTTCTTAAATTTCTGTTTATTTATTGTAATTTGGTTAGGTTATTGTTATACTATACTATTATACTTTTTAAATCTTTGTTCAGGACGGCAAATTCCAAAATATTAAAGAAAATTATACCAAAAATGTCTAATTTAAGTTTTTAGACCTATAAAAAAACTAAACTTGATTTGAAATCCTCATAAAATTTTCCTAACATTTCGCAATACAACCTGTTGCTATCTCAAACTGATTTGTGATATTGGAAAAATGTAAATCCTACAATTTCTACCAACGTACATTTGGAAATAAATACTAATGAACTTAGGAAATATCTAAGCTAAGGCGATTTGTTGAAGAATGAGTAAGTTGAAGAAAAGCCTTCAAGACTGGCTCATGGAGAGACCCTTTTACACCATGACAGAAATTTTTTGACTCTGTAAACAGTACATTGTAAAGCAAGAGACCTGGATTTTAATTCATTGTAAATTTTGACGCCATTACACTTCTTTATGCTGATGTAAATAAAGAACTTTTGACTATTGACTATTGACTATTATGTCGACGAAAAGTTTTCTATTTGTAACGATCCATCAGCAAGAGATATCCTGAATGTTATTATATCATTAAAATTAATTCAATTGTCTATCGCAGAGCGTGAATATATTACACATAGGTACACTTAACCTACTTATTCTACCAAGCAAGATTATATTGCTTGGTACACTTAACCAAGAAAACCTTTTTTATTGATCAAGTATTGGTATATGTCAAGATTGTATAAAAATATACAAAATTAATTAAATTTAAAGCCAATCGGAATTTATTAAAGATGTCCAAATCTACCATTTTACTTTTTGAATTTGAGTTTTCATGTTGACTTGTTATTGTTTATTATCATACAATGTTTACATTTTATATTTGTGTTTGAAAACAACAAAATGTTGTTGTACTGACAATTGCAATTTTTGTTCATACTGTTCTGATTTGAATATATGTACTTACTGACATTGACAAAGTAAATGGAACTATTTAGTACCGGGAAAGTTGTGAAACACACAATACACATATTATTATGTCAACCACTCTCTGGAACATAAACAACTAAAACTAACAAACACAAATTAAACTCCTACACTTCGACATTGTACACCGACTATTAGCAAACAATTCGAGATAGTCTAATAGAGAATGGCAAATAGTTTTAAGACAGTATGGCGATATGAAAGGGCAGGAGAGGAATGCAGTCATCGACGATACACGAGCGGTTAATTACAAATAATTATTGTTGCAAAATATTTCATTGTACAACGTATTACGTCTGGTGTATTTGTTTTTCCCTCCGTTACTTTACTGGTGACAACCTTGATTAGTTCCATAAGAACATTTTTTATCCCCAAAGCCCTTTATTCCTGATTGGTTGTAAAATAATTATTGAAAATGTTTCCTTTTAAGTATGCAATAAATAAGCATCCAAATACTGTTTATGTTTTATATTTTTGTATTGTTTAATAGTTGGAGGAATTTAGCAGTGCTCATAGGGCCCAAATACTACCCTTTCAACAAATAAACGCTATCTGTGTGGTGGGTTGCGTATACGTGCTAGCCGCTGAGATGAAGGCGCAACAATCTCTGTAAAGACTTTAAACTCACGATTTCGCAGATTAGTATTGACAAATATGTTATTTTCAAAAACACGTTAAACAACACTATAACAACTGAAAAACAAGGATACTATTATTGCTATTATTTGGTACTCTCTTATTATTTAATTCCACCAAAATCAGCACTGTCACAAAACAGACTGATTATAGCGATTGTGATGAGTTATTTGAGCCAATACGATTCCTGAAAGGAGGGTTTTACCCATGATTCACAGGAAATGTTTTAGGGACGCAGCGCATAATGCTACCCCCCTCCACGCCTCCCGCCTATCACCGCACACTCAAGGTCACGCGCTCAGCAAAGTTCTCGAACTGTGCCTGCGGCTACGCACGCAATTTTCTGCTGAAAACGGAGACATCGTGGGCATATTCTTTTTAAATGAGATCCAAAACACTCCTAATAAGCACTGAAAAGTTTGCCAATCTTCTAATTAATAATAGATTTCAGTTTAAAGAGCAGTGATCTAGGGCCGTAAAGTCAGAGATTGAAACAGTACCGTGAAATAACTCGAACTTCTCTCCAATATTTCATGATAAACTATCTCAGCAACAATTTACCTATTTTAGACCTGCTTGAAAGCTTAGTACGTCGAAGTTCTTAGCTTTGCAGTTATCAAACTGATGATTAAATGAATAATGGTGATCTATGTCATTTCGAAACCGAAGTTGATTTTGCACTGATGCCCCGATCAAAAATACATACACTGAGAAGCTTATTGCGATCAAGAAGTGTATAACAATGGCCATTGTAGTTAATTCTGGTCTAAGGTATTTTTGGTGCCACAGTTTAATGTGTCTAAAAGGCCTAATTCAGTAAAAATACAACTAAGATATGTTTTACAACAATTTTTAAATCTACAGTAAAAGTTAAATAGAAACTTTATCTTTGATATCTCCACTACACTAATCATCAAACACCGCATACTTATTATTTGCTAAAAGTTACAGTTTAAAGTATAGACTTCCTCTTTTAGAACTATAGAAATATTTAGAGAATTTAAAAAAATGTCCTTTAAATACTCAAAAAGACTTATACATAAAAAGCGTTTGGAAGTGTATTGTTCATATATTGAAAATGAGACATCTCCGAATATTATACGCCAAAAAAGCAAAGGCGTTAAGATTTTAAGGCTTATAGTCGTTACTTTTAAAAATGAAGAATTTTAGTTGCATGTCACATTTGCCACAATTTGAATAAATTTGTTACGAACAATTTTGAAAAATAATATGCAGGTGTTTATTTTTCGAGCAGCTATGCCTATTATCGTGGTATTTTCGTAAACTAACAGATGCATAGAGTGACATTATATCCCGTCTTTCATATGATATTTACCATTCAATAACGCTTTAGAATACTATATGAAAATGTTTTTGTAAGAAGACTTTTATAAGTGATTACTGTCTGTTGTTGTGAAAATGTAGCAGAAGTGCTTTTTCTCAAATATATTTCATTTGTTACTGGTTAATATTTAGCGAAGACTCTAGAATAATAGTATTTCTCTCTGTATGTTTACCTATAGGCTTTAAATTTTGGAAGAAGTTTAATTTATAAGCAACACGAAGTTCATTGAAGGAACGTCAATCCATGGGATTTGGTAGAGCATTAACAAATATGTTTATATTGGTCTTATGGATAGCAACAAGAAAATAGAAGAATAAATACATTTTTAAACAACCTGACTACAATCATCAACATTTGAACGCATTTAATTTTTATTCATATATTAAAAAGAAGAAAGAATAACGTGGAAAATCAATATTAAAGTCTATGACATTACTTGGTTTCAGCGCAATCTTATGTTGTACAAGCCCCTCTAGCTCAATGGAGCTTGTATTATTTTACACGCTATGAAACCAAAAATGTTATTTACTGTATTATATAGTAAAGATAACCCGAAAGAATTTATTCCTAGATTTAAAATTGAAGATTACACTTGATTGTCTTACTTGAATGTAGATATCAAGGGTATAACAATTTCTATCCTTGTCATACACAGTTTTACGTGGGCCTGATTTGGTTAAAATTGTATAAATTGTTAAAGCAAAATAATATGTCCTCCAATTTGAATAACCAAGATTTTATCTTTATCTCGTGTTGTGAAATGTTGTGATTATGAAATCTTTTTAATTGTACTTCTGTACTACTTGAATGCGAGTCATCTAAACGCATTCATATACACTTGATTATGTACTGATATTTAAATTACTTGCTATCTTATTTTTTTAGAAAAGTGTAGCATATTCAGCACCACTGAGGGAAAACACCTTCATGAAAGCATTATACAAGATATGTATGGAAAACAATTTCGTTTCAGATGCCCTCTTCTCGACCTCACGCAATTCTACTGAATAAGGCAATTCTATTAGCACTTGAAATGCCTCAGTATATTTACAATTTAGAATTCCACTATATTTCTCGGCAACAGGACGATTTACCGAACAGTCGAAACCCCTTTACAATAAGCCACCCAAGATCATACATTTATTGACGCATAATACGTTTATTATATTGTCATCTCCTCAATAAACTCATATTTTTGATATTTTAATAGTGTTATGTAAATTGTTATTTTACTATTCACATAAACGTGCGTTTGAGCAAACCTTGACATTTATCTACTCAGAACTAGAATGGTTTGAACAAAATCTGAAATTATTTGCTCAATATTTCATTTTTTCCAAATTGAAAGTGAAATAGCATGTATTTCATGGATGAGTAACATAGTTAGTTCTCGATTTCTTTTCCATGCGACATCATTTTCTCAAGTGTCACACATTTCGTTCTCAGAGTTTTTTCGATCCTCGATTTCTTACAGATCTCCTTGTGAAGAGTGCGAAAGGGGGAACGGTAAGATAAAGAAGTGTGGAAGATCATTACTAAAAAATAGATACTGTTGTGTATGCACAAAACTTTTGTCAAAGTTGCTCTTGTTTTTAGTATCCCTGTCGATGTTTATTGTTAATAATGTTAATTGCATTGATCAATTATTGTGGTTAGCAATATTTTATACGTTTCAGTGGTTTTTTAATAGGAAAGGCATAACCTGATGTTCCAAAAGTTTGTGAATATTACATAATACAATTATAGCTACAATAGTGCGGATATTGCTATTTTCAATGTTTTGCCCTGACAAGAACAAAAAATAATACCTCAATATTGAAATCATTTCAATTATTCCAATAATTATAATTATTGTATTAAATGACATGACAATGAATAATGTCATAGTACGACTCTAATCTAAAATGAAAGATAACAAGCTCACTTAAGGTTTTTCACCTTGTGCCTGAAGGAGTATTTCTGTGCAGCCAATAACAAACCTAATAAAATTAAATTAAATTTAAATTATAAATTAATTAATAACTCAAAAAATATTCCTTTACTCATAATAAATCTACACAAACACGATGTTTCACTTAGAAATAAACTTTCATGCACATTTAATATCTGCATATGAAATCTTTCTCAACATATCTTCCCTCATGATACATTCACGTTTCTTCATTAATTTGAGTTTCATATCAGTGCATATATAATAAAATAATATAGTGCATCAATTCATCGTGTTTGTATGTCACATGTTTGAATTTCTTAAGGGTCTAATGACTTTCTTTACAAACTTATTTATTCTGATATGTTTTCGCTGATACCATGGTTACCCACAAGACCAAGGTAAATATATTCGCTAACGATCAGCCAAATTCCATGGAGGGAAATGCACCATCATCTAACTCAGTGTCCCCCATATAGAAATGCAGCCTCATGTATAATTTCAAGTCAATAGGTCAATTATTTACAGAGATATCGTGCGGACAGACAGACAGAAATGAAATTTTTCTAGCCTCACGAGTGATAGGCTTCGCTAAGGCTCAGCCAATAATTAACAGAAATGTAAACAATTTTAAAAATCACTTATTAACTTCCAGAACGTTCATGTATGTAAACATAATAATGCATTAGTAACATGTTAATAGTTACAACAGTCTTTCCCATAAATTGTGGATGGTGGGTGAGGGAGGGGTGGACGAGGGGAGGGGGGATGTCAATCATGAGTGCCTTAAACTGTCCAAGTGTCAGCGGAATGAAGACGAATGCCCACTTCCCACCATCTGTCCTTATATTTGAGCTGAGAGAATAACACTTGTAACTTCCTTTTACTTACAGCGACCTTATATCATGCATTTTGTAAATTATGGAATTATTTGTTTAATGGACCTCCAAAAATGTTCTGGTCTGTGTAACCAATCAAGGTTTAAGTCACATTAAGTAGTTTTAAAATTAAGTAAGTTTTTAAAAATGTGTAGCAGCATAAATTTTCAAACCGTTTTAAGGTATATTTATTTATATTGTTTTTCAAATTACTTCTTTCATATTCATAGAAACGATAAAAAAATTAAAAGTGATAGTAAAAATGTACCATTTACTATAATTTTAGCAAATATTAAGTATGCAGTGCTTGGTCAGTACTGAATGCAGATATAACAGACAAATTTACTATCTAACATTTACTATACATTTAAAGACTATTATAACACACATCTTAGTTTTCTTTTGACAGGAGTAGGCTTCTAAGTCCTTTCATGTGTATATATACAAATACATTTTCAATTGTGCTTAATAACCTTACAATTCTGTCTTGTTTGAATTTATTATATTAAAATTTAAATATACAACAGTTATAAACAACATTTTGTAATAAAAATTGCATTTAGTGTCTATATCGAAGTAATGCTGTTAGAAGTTTACTTACGGCTTCACACGCAATTTAATAAGCTTTGCACGTGTATTTTTGATCGGGATATATACGTATATATAATATATATGTATGTATGTATATACAATTGGCCAAGAAAAAAGGCAAAATCAACTTTGGATAAAAAAAAATACTAGGAATGAAAAAAACTACAATGGCCATAAATATACACATTTTGAGTATTTTCTTGATCGTGATAAGAAGGCAAACTCAACATTGGCGTCGTAAATATAATTCACTCGAACCAAAAGTGCTCATAAACGTGAAAAGCCTACGAAATTGCGTTCGAAGCTGTGAGTAACTTTTAACAGCATTACTTAGATAGACACTAAATTTTTATGACAAAATATCGTCGAGGAGCACCGCGACCATTTTTCACTGATGAGGTATACGATACTGATTAGTTATATAAATACTTATATAATTCCTTGACTGAATCAGAAAACCCATATAATACAATGAATATGGATTGGGAAGCACAGTCACTTATTTTACGGTATCAGGTTTACACATATTAAAGCTTTCAAAAGTCTAATTTTGAGGGTCCCACAAAAAAGGCATAAATTTCTTCTTAGGGAATTAAACTAATCTTAAATATTATTATTAAATCGGCCAGTTTGAAAAGTTCAGGCAGCTATGTGTATATACATACGTTGGTTTATCCATGCTTATCTCTAGAGCCATTTGACGTGCATTGAAGAGATTTTAGCATGTATGCCTATTGAATAGGGATAGCCGAACACAACTAAAAGTGATGTTTTGCATTAGTTATCACTCTGGAACTAATTTGTTGCACAACTAATACGGAGAAACCACTACTGTCTAACTTCTACCGGCCTTCAAACCGCCAAACCGATATCTGGCGTTTGGGTGATTTAGTGTGGTGGGGGAAGCTAAATATTAGTCACCACAGACTTGGTGATACCTGAATCGAATGAATACTAGTCTCAAGTTGTGAGTGCAATATTAACCTGAGTTGTGAGGAGTGAGTGAAGGTGCCCAATTTATGAATATAATGTTACTAGTCTACATTTTTTGTTCACATTTTAGCTGCCGAAGTAGTAAGTTATCATATTTACTCAGAAGAAAATGCAGTCCTTATTGGAATTACTTTACTATAATTGACTAATAATAAAATTGCCATTTGCGGCAAATGTGGGCTGAACACGTCATACCGCGGTACAGTATCTTCAACTTAAAAACTCACATTTTGAGAGGTTCTATATTTTTAAAAGTAGTACCAAAATGTCTACCTATTCAGTCTGCAGATATTGGAAAAGAGATTGTTGATCGTGGTGATGTTTTGCAGTTACCATCTCAATCTCTGCCTGACATTTATAATACTGGCTTAATTAACTTTCAGCCTAAATTTCAACCATCAATCAAATTATTTGTGCAAAATATATGCATTTCTCTGATAAAAACATCAATCAAAATTTATTAAAGCTTTTTGCCCAAGACTACCAACCTGTTTCCATTGTGGATGATGTTGGTTTTAAAGCTTTTAGTTAAGCGCTCGACATATCTTATAAATTGTGTAGTAGAAAAGTTATTGCAAAGAGCTACATACCTCCAGCTTATGAAGCACGCAAAACTAAAGGGCTGGGCAAGATGGCAACAGTAGAGTGAGTTTGTTTAACAACACACTGTTTGAACTAATAAAATTAGGAGAGCTTTTTAGCATTTACAGCTCATTTCGTTAACGATAATTATGAACTCGAGTCTATTCTTTTGGATTTTACACATGTTGAGGGGTCCCACACAAGTCAGAATTTTGCCAAACCCATCCGCAGCGTCATCACTGATACTTACAACATATCGGAAAAGTGTTGATTGTAGTAAACGACAATGCTTCAAATATTGTTGGAGTGGTAAGTAATCTCATATAGAAGCATTTTGGGTTTTATTCCTGTACAATAAATTCTATTGTACAAGATGCTATCATGAGCATTGTATTGTAACTCTTTTTACACGTAGCACTCTTGCAATGGAAAAACTTAAATATCAAAAGGGTTTTTGGCATCAACAGTTCAAAGAAACTCATACAAGACTAATTGTAACTTGCTGTAACTCAACTTTCATAATGTTGCAAAGCTTAGTTGAATTGTAAGATGCGGTCAAATCTGCTTTAGCTTTAAGTTATGGAGCCGATTTAGTCAGCTAAGTGAATTATTCGTCGTTTTGGAACCTTTTGAGATTATAACTCGTAAATTAAGTGTAGAACACTTTCTAACAGGATGCCTTAACAACAGGCATCAGCCGTATGCTCAATATTCTCAAAGGAACCCTATGATATGGATATGGAAAGAAGTATCAAAAATGAATAGCTACTAAGCTTAAAAACATAGAACATAATAAAACAGCTGGAATTTCTCGTTAAAAAAATGCCTTTGAATTACCAATAGCTATTTAAAAGGTCAAAGCTTGTAACATAGGAATGTAACAATGGAAAAAGAACACAAGCCGATCAAAATGAAAGTGACCTTGAGCCAGATTTACCTCCCAAAAAACCCTATCTTGCCAAAATCGTGAAACAGCATTTCCCTATGGTTTTCTTCATATGTTCCCTGTGAGAAGAAATATTCTAAAAACTGGCCTTTTAAATGATAGGAGAATTAGACTCAAAGCCAAAAAAACTTCAAGAAGATGTATTTTTAAAAGAAAATGACTGAATTTAATATGAAAATGTGAATTGTATTTTTCAATTTATTTTATATTTTTGTTATACTCCATACTTATAAAAAACAAGAGTAAATATTATTCTGAACGTTTATTATACACTTTTAAAATGTCACATTGCCTAAGCAACTACGTGTAAGAAGGATACGTCCTTTGTTTCTTTTTTTGTAAAATATAACTCTAAAAACAAAGCTTAAGTATTATTTATTTAGAAACTTTTACCAGGTTTGAAGGTTAACAATACTGAAGTAAAGAACGAACGAAACGTATATATTGGTTTTTACTAGTACAGACAGATTAGTGTGCCGTTTTGATAAATGAAATAAACTCTGACTAAACGCTTTATTAATGTAATCGATTTCTGTACGTTAGGTTAGCATACGACAACAGTTGTAACGGGCAAACCGCTAAACAGCTCTCATAACACAGTTATAAGTTTTACCACAACCTGATGCGCCGCATCTGTTTTAATACAACTGATGCGCGGGAGCAACTAATGCAGCCGCATCAGATGCATCAAACATCAACTTGGGCCAGCACTACTATTGATGAGTAAAGCACAGCGGGAAGTTTAGATTTTCCCCTCTACCCTTTTACTCAAAGTAGAATACAAGTGCAGAAGTAGACACTTTTTAACTTAAATTTTTAGTATTATCGATGATGTTTTTAATTTTTTTTTTATTTGCAATAGGCCGGATGACTGTTCTACACATTTTGTGAGATTAAAGGGTTCATTTTAATCGTATCGTTGAACCACTATACTGATAGTTCAGTGTTAATTACTATTAAGGGTATGCAAGTCTTATGCAAAGGGCCGGATGATTGTTCTACAGATTTTGTGTAATTCAAGGGTTCATTTCAATCGTATCGTTGAACCAATATACTGATAGTTCAGTATTAATTACTATTAAGGGTATGCAAGTCTTATGCAAAGGGCCGGATGATTGTTCTACAGATTTTGTGTAATTCAAGGGTTCATTTCAATCGTATCGTTGAACCAATATACTGATAGTTCAGTGTTAATTACTATTAAGGGTATGCAAGTCTTATGCAAAGGGCCGGATGATTGTTCTACAGATTTTGTGTAATTCAAGGGTTCATTTCAATCGTATCGTTGAACCAATATACTGATAGTTCAGTATTAATTACTATTAAAGGTACGTAAGTCCCTACGCTATGGACCGGATGATTGTTCTAAATATTTTGAGTGATTAAACGGTTCAATTCAATCCTATCATTGGACCAATATACTCATAGTTTAATGTTGATTACTAAAACTAATAATTAAAGGTACGCAGATCCTATGCGATGGATCCGAAGATTGCTCTAACCACTTTATGGAATTGAAATGTTAAGCACCATTAGATGTATCCTTTTGTACATATTTAACTGGTAGTTACCCGCGCGGTTTTTGATGCAATAACCCGCTCAAATAAACAACAACGCCATGGGTATCTTTATTTTGAATGACATTCTAAACACTCCTTAAATAAGCTAAAAGCATTGAAAGGTATCTAATTGAATGATTTATTTTAGATTTAAGTTTAAGAGCAGTATTTTATAGCCCTAGATTCCGAAAACGACACAGTTTTTGTAAGTGCGTTTTGAAATAACTGGAGTTTTTTCTCATACACTACATGATATTTTGATTGAATATCAGCAAATTCTTCAGTTACAACTGAACTATTTTAGGCCAGTGATGCAGAATCCTAAAGTCGAAGTACTTAGCGTTTTAGTTGACTTCATATAAATTTGTATAGAAATCACACTACAGCCGGCCAGCCAAAAGAGGTACTTAGCCTACTATTTTAATGAACCCAGTTTTAGCACTATAGAATGTTTAAATCTGTCTCCGTATATGCCACGGAGCATAATTAATTCATCATTTGTTTTGATATTGCCCATAACGAAATAAATTGCCATGTAAATTTTGTCTATAGGTCAGTACGTGCTCAAAATATTGCGTGGAGTAGACAGACTGAAATGAAATTCTTCAACGCCTCCAGAGATACTCGCACATCGGGAACAGCAAACATTTTGTCTTTTGATAAGCATCAGCTGTTTTCAATCAGTTATAAAAAGATGCCAACTAATTTGCAATTTGTGTAATAATTCCAACGGTACTTTTTTCGAACGGAATCCGTTAACGCCTAAGCGAGCACGACCACTTACAGGTAACCTTGCACAAGAAGGGAACTACAAACATATCACAGTTGAGAAGTATCAGTTGTTTTTGCTGTCACTAAACCTACATCCCTTTCCGACTGAGGCGGAAGGACTATTTTATTGTAGAGAGGCACAGTAAGTGGAAGTCATAGGTTTTAAATGTTACTTGTCATAGTTTTGTCGTAAGAAGCGACCAGTCTTCTTATTTTAGTGCTATCATCATAATTCGTAAAACTACTCTTAATTCTTGATTCGAAAAACTATTCTTCAGCAACAACAAATGTGTACACGCAAACGTCCATGTAAAAAGCAAATAATTTGGTAAGCCAAGATGATCAAAATTACTATGTTATTATGTCCACTCTCATAATCCAATCCGTAGATGTTTTAACAAAAATATTACATAAGATATTAGTCAACAATTCTTGCTTTAAAATGTATTATTTTTATGAACACCATTTCAACAATAGGTGTTTTAGTTTACAAGAAAACGAATATATTGTTTTTGTAAACATGTGTTTAAACCAAATAATTACAAAATATAGATACATAAAGTTCAAAGCAATAACACTTTTTTCCAAAGAAACTAAGAACGAGCTGTTCCACATACAGTGTGAGTTAAAGGTATGGATACACTCTGTTTAGTTTCTGGTGGATAAATATGGAGCGATCGGGACACCTTTCTAGGAAACAGAAGTGAACATTTTAGTCACTGTTACAACTTTCTAAGTAGGCGGCTCAAACTTTTAAAGTAAAGGCCGATTAAGTGACCTCATTTGAAAAGTCTTGATAAAAGAATAAAAACACTTAAAACTAGAGCTTTCTATCTCAACCAAGCACATAACGATAATATATGATAAATGTTTTGTATGATGTGACTATATTTTGTAATTACAACTAGCAGCTACCCGCGACTTCGCATGCAAATTCGTAGGCTTTGCACGTGTATAAGCTGGTTCCTAGTTCTGGCTACAGGGAATATTTACTCCGTTCTTAGTATTTGTTGTGCCATAGTTAGTTTTGCGTAGTTTTTCCCGATCAAAAAAACATGCCTACATGTACATGTATGAGGATCCTACTTCTATATAAAAAAGACTAAGATTGGTTTTATAACAATGTCTAAACTTAAAGTAAACGTTATAGTAACCTTGGCTTTGATATCTGGAGTACAGTACTGACCAAGCACTGCATACTTTATATTTGCTAACATTTAGGTACAGTTAAAAGTATATTTTATAAAAACTTTTCATTTTCTTATCTGGATATTTTCTTACTCTGAGATCAACAGCGCTTGCAGCAAAGGTTTAAAGATCAAGCTTACTCTATGCTTTCAAGACTATAAATGCAAATCGATTGAAAATAGTGGTTAAACCAATGTAAACATATAGCTGTATTATAAAAAAAACAATCTTAACAAAGAAAAATTGATTAAAAGGTTGAGATTAATACTTTGCATCTTTAGAGACTAAAATGGCATTCAAACACAAAGGTTCCATTGCATTGTTATATAACAGTTGTTCATTATGATCCTACCTTCAAGTTTCAAAGAAAGAGGGAGTTTGGGTCAAGGGAGCTGCAACCCCACATCCCAGTAAGTTTAATATAGAGATGCCAAAATATAAATAATAAAAGATATATGAGAATACTATCAGTTGCCCGCGGTTTCGCACGCAATTTCCTGTTAAAAACTGAACACTATATCCACGTATTCTTTTTCTATCACATTATAAACATTCCTGAGATAATTGATAGTCGTTCCTTCGTGAGCCTCTTTGGCGTAATTATGCTATTTCCTGCATCTTTCTTTCGTGGTCTTTTTCTAGGTGTTGATAAGTTATTCAGTAGAATATATGGATGAATCTCGATAAACTAATTAGGTTATAAATAATCAAATTCGGTCTGTTAACATTTCTGTGTAAGACATTTCCAGTATTATTGTGGAGTTTGCCTTGTGCTCCGACCAAGAAAATGTATCAACGGAAACCAATTTCGACCATAAAGCGTCTTCTTTCGGTTCTTTTCGTTTACCTTCGATCTAACCAAATTAGATTACCTTATGTTTAAACATTCACGGCTTTGTACAATGAGTTTGTTTTTTTAACGTCGTTTAATAGTATTTTCATTACATTAGACAGTTTATTGATCACTGGTGCAATCTAAATTTAAACTTAGGCAATAACCCATTCTATGCAATCTGCATTACACTACCGATCAAAAACTTTACAATAATAATCTTCAAAATTTTATATATCTGCCGTACCGAAGGTAAAACATTCCAAAATCAACAACAATTTAAATAGGACCAAATTTTTGAATCTAAACCATTCTCGAATCCCTTTCAACACACACAAAAATTTTCATCAAAATCGGTCCAGCCGTTTAGGAGCAGTTCAGTCACATACACACGAACACAAGAAATATATATACCGGTATATATATATATATATATATATATATATATATATATGTATATATATATACCTATATATATATATATATATGTATATATATATAAAGATATTACGTATGAAAGGGAATCAAACCGATTCCTACCAAACAACTCATTATTTCCAAATTTGCATTCATAGGTATTTTTGGGGTTGCTCTTTTGTGCATATGTAAATATTGCCAGAAATCCATCCTTTTGATAATTCCTGTTCTGACGTATACTTTTTATCCCCAAATGTCACACAGTGAATTGGAGAAAAGCTGACAAAAAATAACCAAAGTATGGGCTACCCCAGTTATATACCTTCGTGCTGGAGACCAATGCCAACGAGAAAGAAAAAACGCAAAAGGTTAGTTCACCCAAAACTAAAACATATATTTAGATAAGCTAAAACATAAAGAATGATGTTTTATATTCCTTTAACAAAAGACAGCTCTTGAGTGACAATAAGCTACGAGCAGCAAGGTATTTGAAGGTGTCTGTCATCTGTCATCTGCGTTAGAGTTTGATTTACAACTAACAGACAGTTCTGCTGACGGTATCAACCGTCATCATTCCTACGTAATGGACTCACTTTTGAATTGAAACAAGAGTATTTTAGTTGAAATTGATTATGCCACACAGAGTGCCCGTTAAGTGTGCTTCTTAGGAATGGAAAGTAGTTTGGGATATACACTGACATAAAAATAATGTTTTCAATATTGGTCTTTTCTCACTTTAACAGTCTGCTGTGTATATATCTTTACTACTATTGCATAATCGATTTTTCGTATCAGGGATTGACTTGATTCAAAACAGTCTTGAATAGTTCAAAAAGTGGCATCTCATAAAAGGAGTAAAACTGAAATTGCACGATAATTAATACAGTTTAAACTATTACAAACCAATAAAATATACATTCTTTTATAGCAAAAGATTTGGAATTTTGCTAATTAAAAATCTTTGAGTTGGTAAAATATAATTTAGATAAAAGAAAAACTGGATTGAAAAATGTGCAACAAACTATCAGACAAAGCTGTTTTTTTTTTTTTTTTTTTAATCCGAAGAATGGATGTGAAGGTTGCCGCACATACTCTAAGCTAGCGGACGCTTTAGAACATATGTTTTGTAAAACAACATTCATATTACATAAAATGTTTACCAACCGTTGAATTCGTAATAGTTCATATTTTTTTATTATTTTACAGTAGGGATTCTTTCGGAAGGGGCTATAGGAGACCCATGAAATTAGAAAACAAGGGAAAAGATAACGAAATGTTAACTAAAGCCAAAACTAGTAGTACAAACTAAAAATTGGATAACTATCAATGTTGGATCATGCAAGGAAAACTTGTGCCTTAGGTTTGTAAGTAATATCAAACCAACTACTTCATCCAGCATTATACTGTTTGAACACTATACCTACTGGTGAAAGTCAACTTTCAATTGGACACGTTTTGTGTTGATGATGGTGCATGTCCAACCATAGAATTTGAGTGAGTGTCATCAGAGCATCATAGGGCTGGAAAAACTTCTATTTTGCCTGATTTTCTCCCTATATGTTTAGTATACATCGAGCCTGAAATAAGCTACAACTACAACTTTACTTCTTTACTTTTGAAAAGAGATTTACTTTAAAGCATTTTTGTTTTGGAGTATTTTTTTATAATATGAAAAAGAACACAAGATACAATTATTTTGTCAAGGTTTTCTTTGAAATGTTGGTCTATATGATATATTATTCAAGCAGGCATTTTGATATAAAATACGACTATCTTGAAAATTCACTTGAACAAAAAAATCTTTTATTTTTTTGTAGTATGGCTGTTTTTAAATCTCCCAGATATTTGATCGCCCTTTAAATTTTAATGTGGCTACTCCCGTGTACAGTTGGAGGAATTTAGCTGTGCTCATAGGGCCGTAATACTACCCTTTCAACAAATAAACGCTATCTGTGTGGGGGGGGGGGGTGCGTTTACATGGTAACAGCGTTTACACGCTGAGATGAAAGCGCAACAATCTCTTTAACGACTTTAAACTCACGATTTTGATTTGCAAATTAGTATTGACAAATACATTATTTTCAAAAACACGTTAAACAACACTGTAGCAACTGAAAAAACTAGGATAAGTCCTATTATTGATATTATTTGGTATTCTCTTATTATTTAATTCTACCACAATCAACACTGTCACAAAACAGACTGATTTTAGCAAATTTGATGAGTTATTTGGGTCATTAGGATTCCTGAAAGGGGGGTTTTACCCATGAGTCACAGGAAATGTTTTCGGGACACAGCGCATAATGCTACCCCGCCACCCCTCCCGCCTATAATCACACACTCAAGGTCACGCTCACAGCTAAAGTCCTCGAACTGTACATGTCCTATATAGCGGTATGTGAAATATATCAAGTATGTGGAATACTTTAATATTATTTTTGTTTTGAACTATTTTTTATTTTGTAGCGACTCAACATCCTCATCAACAAATTTCAACTGGTTGTTATGTTTTTCGTACTATGGTGTCATGTAATGACTATATACTATATTCACCAGAGAGATGTTTAATAGCTTTAAAATAGATATGAATCTACTGGAAAGTATTGCTTCAAAACATCTAGCAATAGTCCGGTCAATTTAGCCAAAAAATAGGGGTAACTTTGCATTAATTCCCAGAAAGCTGAAAATTTGCATAAATGTTAGGGACACAATTGTTATGAAATTGTGAAAAGTCCCCATCGATCCCATGTCTGCAAAAGTTTTTATTCAAGGTCAAATATAACAAAAAAAAGGTTTTATAAACTTTTCAGCGAAACGGTTAGATTTATGAAAGAATATTTCAAACAAAAATTGTAGATCATGCAATTATCTACAAATAAGCTCCTTATACTTTTTTTCATAACACTAACCATTTTTGAGAAAAAACTATTACAAACTTTCTTACGCTGTATTGTCCATAATAAGCACGTCTAAGCTGCCTACGATACCATTGGGCGTGTAATATAAGTAAAACTATAAATCTGCGTGACTAATACATTCGTATTGACCAATAATTCTGAGAATATGGAGTTAAAAAAAACGGAGTCCCTAATTTTAAGGGACCATGTGCCCTTTGAACATCTGCCTGTCATTCCATCGTTCGAGTGCCCGTTCCGTCTACCTGATTTTCTGAGGTCACACCTAAATCACCGTTAGTCTTTAAAATTCCTTCATAGTAAAATCACGTAGTTATTTCAAATATTCTCTGCTAACGTTTGTGCTGTATTCACTTTTTGTTGAAAATATGTCGCAATAGTGTTTTATTTGCACTAAACTTTTATATTCAAGTGAATGTGTTATTGTTGATCGCGGCATTAAGACGTTACTTAACGCGAGTATTGAAGGGAGGAATCAATTTACTGATTACTTGAAGAATGTAAATTCACTGACAAATCATGTGCGGTGTCGCAAACATTACAATAGAAAGAGTACAATTGCAGCAGTAAAACGGCAACATGAAGAGGAATAAGCTAGTACCTCTCAAAAAGTTCTCCTCGTACTAGAGCACATGTAAGTGAGTCACATTTTTCTTTTAAAAATTGTTTATTTTGCGGCGACAAGTTGAGTGAGGAATACAAAAAGAAACAAGCACAGAAATCTTGTCGTAAAATTTGTAACGTTATAACTCATTCATTTAAAGACTCAGTTATGAAAGCAACTCAGTCTCGTTCTGATGACACCGCAAAAACTATTGTTGCTCGCATCGGGCGTGTAATATAAGTAAAACTATAAGTCTGCGTGACTAATACATTCATATTGACCAATAATTCTGAGAATATCGAGTTAAAAAAAACGGAGTCCCTAATTTTAAGGGACCATGTGCCCTTTGAACATCTACCTGTCATTCCATCGTTCGAGTGCCCGTTCCGTCTACCCGAAGGCTAGATAATTGCACACGTTTTTTATTACGTGTTTTTATAACGTAATTTGTCTATGGAAGTAAATTTTGGAGCTCCATATACAGACCGAAGAAAGCGATTTTCTGATGAAAAGTTGATATCTTTAAAAGCTTGTGCACGAGTAATAAAATTGTCTTTTTCAAACAATTAAAAAAATAATTGTTGTTTTACCCTTTCTAAACATTGCTGATGTTGTATCACAGCCAGGCATAGCATGTAACAACTGCATACGATTGAACCGATTGATTATCTTCCCGAATAATTGCTGCCGCAGTTAATAGGACCCTCAATTGCTCTTCTTTGCCTTTAAGTTTTTTCATTGCAAGCTTGATTGATAATATCATGATAATTAACAAGAAAACATACAATTGTAATTGTCCTAACTTATCAGTAATAACGTCTCTACTACCATAATTTAACTTCAATCGTAATTTAATTTTTCTGTTATCAGCACTTAGGTTTTTACATATATTTTCTAATTCTTCTAAAGTAAACTGGCAGTCATCACTACTTTCAATACATGAAAATATTTCCCCCATGGTGAGATACAATGCTTCATCTTGAGGACGGCAGACTTAGCCTCCAGTGGTCGGCTTTAAAAATGATACAAAGCAATCATTATGGTACTTAGCTTCAGCAGCAACTACATCGTTTTCAAACCCGATGCGAGCAACAATAGTTTTTGCGGTGTCATCAGAACGAGACTGAGCTGCTTTCATAACTGAGTCTTTAAATGAATGAGTTATAACGTTACAAATTTTACGACAAGATTTCTGTGCTTGTTTCTTTTTGTATTCCTCACTCAACTTGTCGCCACAAAATAAACAATTTTTAAAAGAAAAATATGACTCACTTACATGTGCTCTAGTACGAGGAGGACTTTTTGAGAGGTACTAGCTTATTCCTCTTCATGTTGCCGTTTTACTGCTGCAATTGTACTCTTTCTATTGTATTGTTTGCGACACCGCACATGATTTGTTAGTGAATTTACATTCTTCAAGTAATCAGTAAATTGATTCCTCCCTTCAATACTCGCGTTAAGTAACGTCTTCATGTCGCGATCAACAATAACACATTCACTTGAATATAAAAGTTTAGTGCAAATAAAACACTATTGCGACATATTTTCAACAAAAAGTGAATACAGCACAAACTTTAGCAGAGAATATTTGAAATAACTACGTGATTTTACTATGAAGGAATTTTAAAGACTAACGGTGATTTAGGTGTGACCACAGAAAATCAGGTAGAAGAAACGGGCACTCGAACGATGGAATGACAGGCAGATGTTCAAAGGGCACATGGTCCCTTAAAATTAGGGACTCCGTTTTTTTTTTTAACTCCATATTCTCAGAATTATTGGTCAATATGAATTGTATTAGTCACGCAGACTTATAGTTTTACTTATATTACACGCCCAATGGTATCGTAGGCAGCTTAGACGTGCTTATTATGGACAATACAGCGTAAGAAAGTTTGTAATTGTTTTTTCTCAAAAATGGTTAGTGGTGTTATGAAAAAAGTATAAGGAGCTTTTTTGTAGATAATTGCATGATCTATAATTCTTGTTTGAAATATTCTTTCATAAAACTAACCGTTTCGCTGAAAAGTTTAAAAACCCTATTTTTGTTAAATTTGACCTTGAATAAAAACTTTTGCAGACATGGGATCGATGGGGACTTTTCACAATTTCATAACAATTGCGTCCCTAACATTTATGCAAATTTTCAGTTTTCTGGGAATTTTTGCAAGGGTCAATGTCTAAATTGACCGGACTACAATGTCTATAAGAGAGAAAAATGTACAATAGCTGATGAACCTTTAGACTGCTGTTTTCAATTTGTAAAAAATAAGAAGAGTAATTTCCAGAACTGATATGCAGCAAACATAATAACAAGTCATAAAACAATGCCTGAATGTTTTAACAATTTATAATAAAGCTAAATGCATTACCATAATTCATAAAAAATTATCAATGACCACAAAAAATGGGACTACTTGATATAAGATATATGTACAGTATAGTACAACCCCACTATCATTCATAAAAAACGATTTAGAAAGAAGTAAACATGCTCAAAGATGTTGAAAATAATAACATTATACAACTGAGTTGGATAATAGCTTGTATTTATGAGATATTGGGAAAGAAGTTACAGAACTTAAATAAGCTATTAAGTTACTTTTCAGCAATACATCAATCACAAACAAGTACAACTCCTAAGATTTAAAGATGATGAGGTGAAACCCATATGTGACAGAAGCTTTTTGATCATCTGTGGTGGTTTACAATTCGGAATAAATATTTAGCCTATGTGTAGTTAACTTATAAATATTTCTTTTGTGGGAAAGTTTAGTTTCTTCCCCAGAAACTGAACAGTTATAGAATCTCAATAAATGATAATGGGCCAATAAGCACTAGGTCATGAAATATTTTCAGGAACACATACCTTTGATTGTATTAGTTACAAAAAAGATAACTCTTTCAATGATCTAAATTGAGTCACGGAAAAACAAGCATTCGGACTGCTCTCTATGGGTTGACTCAGGTAGTAATTATTTGAAAGGTTACAATCAAAGTTACGTAGCGCAGCCCTAACGTCAGCCCTGTAACTAACTGAAATGATCCCTCGGTCGTCAACAAACCTTATCTGCATGAATGATTTATTTATCACCTGTGTAACTAATACAATCAAAGGGAACACATTCTAAGTATCATGCAACTAGTCATCAAGTAATAATTTTGTTAGTTTTTAGTTATGTTTTAGACAACTGTATATAAAGTAGTTTTAAGGTCGATCACATTGTATTTAAAAAATTTTATTTTTATTATTTCCTTAAATAATATTGGTAATTTTAAAGTAAAAAGACAACCAATACTAACCAAACATTGTGCAAACAGAACAAAGGAAATATTTATCTATCTTTTGCTGGTAGCCAATTAAGGTTGTTTCATTTCTCTTAATTACTTTCTGTATAAGTCACAAATTCGTAATCCCCTGATACTAGAAAGATCACAATGTAGTTAACCATTGTTTACTCACTGTGACCCCTATGTGACAGTAGCAACAAGCCCGCATCCAACTCCAAATGTTTATTATTGTTCTGCTAATTGCAAACAGTCCTATAAATGTCAAGAACAATGCACTTATCATCTTTATTGTCCTTCCATTCTATGGAAAATATGATCTCTTATACCACTGTAGTACTTCAGTTGAAACTATTTCTTCCGGGAACAATTAAGTAAATTCTTCCATGAAAGGTAAAAAATAAAGGTGCAATTGGTTTTAATAGTTAATCTACATAAGAGATTAATGTAGTCACTAATTAACAATACCCTCTACCTGTTTCTTAATGGTTGATCATTTTCAAACCTCCTTTGGGCATAAGTAAAAACATCATCTGAGGGTGTGTTTGACGTATTCCAAAATAACCCTTATTTTGAAGGGCAACCCAAAATTCGTAACAGGATGTCCCATATAGTCAATAGTCAAACTACTTTATTCTGTAATATGTACAGGGTACAAAGAATAGCGTCACTACAATGAAACTAAATACTAATATTAATTTTAAAATATAAGTAAAAAAAATACAATCGTAACATCTTAACAATTTATCTTCAATTCTTCTTTAAATGGATTAATTGGTTTTTGTATTGAAATATTCCTCAAAAGAATATAGAGACCCATTGAATTGATTAAATGTGTTGATGAATAAACTAAAGACACAAATTAAAGCAACTATTTTAACCAAAATTATACTGTTTGAACACTATACTGGTAAAGTCAACTTTCAATTGGACACATTTTGTGTTTATGGTGCATGTCGATCCATAGGATTTGAGTTTGTGTCATCAAAGCATCATAGGGCTGGAAAAACTTGCTTGTTTCTTCAGAATGTCATGAAAAAATAATAATAATAATAATCATGAAATAACACATTGATGAACTAGTACAGGTACAATGTTGACCCCGTGGACTTATACAGTATCGCAACATTTAACAGTAAATAGTGAAGGTGACAGCGTTTTTCCAGATATTTCCTTTATACAGTGCCACAATACTGTAAAACCACCTTTCAAAATCTGATCTCTTCCTTAGATGGATAAATAAATGAATCAAAGTTGAAATAAACAAATTGTACCACAGCATTGAGACAAACATAAGTCAGTAATCACAAAAAAAATTTTTGTGTGTCAACTCCATGTACAGTATTTCCTAAACACGCACTTAATAAAGCTAATACTAATTATTATAAACTGAACTAAATAATACATCTGTTTGGAATAGCCAATCACTCAGTATTGACCCTACGGACAGTGAACTCTTGAGTCTCAGTGTTCAGAATGCTCTTCACTCGATACAGAGTTTTCACTTAAATCAAGGAGACACCTCGTCAAAAATTATCATGCTGTATGGAGCTTCGTGGTTACTGCTTAAGCTGTGACACAGAAGTTGTTTAAGAGGAAAATGTAGGTCACCATTTCAAGCCTGATAAGTTTTGTGTAACAAATTGTGAAATTGGTGGAGGAAGTTTAATGAATGAGTTTCTGAATTTTGTTAACTTTAGCTCATAACTAAGCTCAAAAGTAAGAAACTTGTTAGTACTATTATTTTTAGAGATAGTTTTATATTACAAAGAACGGTGGATCAACAGATTCTATCAATAGTGTGAATTGCACAAGCTTTACTGGGAGAGGTTCTAACATAAACTGCAGTGTACCGTGTATACCTGCATAATAAGCAGTCATCGAAGTAGTGCTTGTTGTGTTGCGGGAGTAGTTTAGAATGTCTTCGTCGCCCACTGGATCAGTTGGTTACATCCAGATCCAACTATGACCTCAATATCAGTACCCTGGTGGTGATAGTGCATTCAAGGATACCAAAATACGAATTACTCCACTGTTTCAATCTTATTGAATCTTTTCAGATAATTACAGATAGACGTAAACTATAGATTACAGAATTCAAATCTATGACAGTCTCAGATTACGAATGCTGAACAAGCAGAACGTGAATTGGAGTATTAGTGCACAAAAAACTTTAGATTGCAGTTAGAAACCTGGAAGGAAAATACATCAAATTTTTAGATTGAGCTAATTATTGCATATTAAGCTGTATGGAAATTTATAATGCCATTGGCATTATGAAAATTTGTGAGAAAGGAAGAGCGAGAGAGAGAGATTTGGAAAGGAGGAGTTGAAGACGTATTTATATAAAAAAGGAAAAAGAATATGATATATGAATTAAACTAGGGCATTGCTGTAAGGGAAATATATCAGAGTCAGAGAGGACTGATCTGCCTTCTCAGTACAGGAGACAAGAGTCTCAGATGGGTATCAAGATGTGGAATGTAGTCATTATGATGGAAGACGACACATTTATTTACTAAGATGCTGACTGAGAAAACCTTTGACCTACAACTAAGGTTGGCTGTAACAACTTGGAGGAAATTCCAAGAAATGTGTAAAACAGACGGTAAGTAATTCTCAAGTGATAGAATTTACTAATTGTATCCTTACTCTTGGTTTTGTTATCAATTATGCTGTTGGCAATTTATTAACAAAAAATTTAAATGGCTATTATATTTACTTTTAGAGCTCTCGGGAAGGTGTTGTATCCTTCTCATCCTCCCTATAATTACGCCACTCGGTTTAACTTTTTTGAAACATAGTTATTTTTTATATGGTGCAAATGGAAGAATAATATATATATATATATATATTACTGATTGTCGAGGAAGGGGGAAATTTTAGTACATCCATTCCAGATGACAGGTTCATATCAGCTCATTGGTTCAATGGTCAACTCCAATTCTATAAATAAAATAAATTATAAATAAATTTTAAATATTCACATGATCTTGAACATCTGGAACTGAATTTTCTTTTGGTTGCTGAGTGTATCCCAAAAAACTTCATAATCTTACTAACTCAAAATCTCTCTTTAAGAGATAAAATCTGACTAACATATGGAGTATTATTAGAAAATAAATATTTCGTAAGGATGTATCTAAGGAACAGTTCCAGAATGAACCCACATGGTAACCTGAAAAAAGTAAAGACAAACATAAGGATGGAAACCAATAAAATCATGTATTATTAAATAATTAAGAAAACAAAACTTGTCAGTTTTAATTGATTAATAAGAAGTTTACTGTAGCAAGAAAACAAAGGGACTGTCCGTTGGAATGGACTTAACGGTAAATGTTCACAGATCTATGTATATTCCACTATTTTTGATGGGTTGAACGTCCATTGGAAAGTCATTTTATATAAAAATTAAACGACTTTGATAACTCATTTGTAGTGATATTTAAGTGATCTCTGAAGAGATCCATAAAAAGTTGTTAACGAACTTCTTGTATCCTTTTGAGTTCATGGATACTTTTGGATATAAACAATGTAAGAAGTTCAAGTTTAACGTCTTTTTCACTGATTTTGTATGGATCTCTTTAGACAGATGTGTAGTCCTGGATTCCAGGAATCTACACCAACAAACTGCAGACACTTCACTCAGCGGAAACTTAATGGAGCAACTCATTATTCACTTTAAATCAACCTCTCCAACTATGGTTACACTCCAACTATTCAGAAGAACTCGTATGTGAAATGTCTTCAATCAGGATAACATTCGACACAGGAAATCATGTTTATACATTCTTGGGATATATCGACCACCCAGTGCTCCTCTTGACAATGCCTTGGCCCTGTTAACTGATGCCCTCAGCTTGCTTCCTTGTGACAACAGTGGAATTTGTATTTTTGGTGATATCAATGTAAATTGCTTGCTTCCATCAAGAGAAAATGTAGCATTATGCGAAGCACTCGCCACCTTCGATGTAACCAGAATACCGTTGCCTCCTACAAGAGTCACTAATACCTCTGCTACTTCCATTTGACATTGTCTGCACCAATCTTAACACTGACAGAGTAAAAGTCATAGTGGAAAATACGGGCCTTTCAGATCATATGGGACAGCTTTGCTACGTTGACGCCCCAATAAAGAAAAATGAAGCTTTTAGAACTACTCACAGACAATTTAATCCTGACAACCTCCAGCACTTCAAGGACATCCTGTCACTTCAATCATGGGACAGAGTCTATCAGGCAGCCACAGCAGACGAGGCTTACATGAACTTTATTGATACCCTGACAATAGCCCTTGACATCACATGTCCACGTAAAATTTGCATACGGAAAAAAAATAGAGGAAAAATTCTAGCCCTACACAACCCAGAAGCTAACAGCCTTAGAAAAGAGTTCATCCTGGCGCTTGACAAATATAAAAAAACTGGAAGTGAGCAAGACAAAGTGGATGCGTTTAACAAGAAAAAAATGTATGATATAAAACTAAAAACTCTAAGACGGGAAGAAAATGAAAGCCTTATTGCTAAGTCAAGTAATAAATCTAAAGCCATCTGGAATGTCATCAATAGTGAGAGAATTTTAAGAAAAGACAGTGCAGGGGCAAGATGGCAGATTGATGTTGGAGGAAAGGTAGAAGAAGACCCAGACAAAATTGTGTGAACACTTTAATATCTTTTTTTCCAATATAGCCGAGCAAACTCTACTGCAAAACAATCAATCAAGAGCCATTGTTATGAGTGATACTTCTTTTCTTGGAACTTCACTTATGGAATGGAGACTCACTTCCTTCAGTGAAGTTTTTAACACTATAATGTCACTGAAGTCAACATCTTCTTCAGGTATCGATGACGTGAGCTCTAAGCTGCTAAAGTTTTGCATTGGTGAAGTATTTTTACCCATTACAGATATAATCAACAAGTCTTTGTCTCAAGGGATTTTTCCTAGCAAACTCAAAAATATCTAAAGTTTATCCCCTTCATAAGCAGGGAAGCAAAAAGGAGCTACAAAATTTCAGGCCGATTATCCCTAATCCCAACTATTTCAAAAATCATAGAAAAAATAATTTTAACCAGAATTCAAAACCACCTTAAACTCAACAATCTCCTGCCTGATAGACAACATGGGTTTATCCCTGGAAGATCAACCACAAGTGCTTTTACCGATTTAATAGAACACATCATTGACAACTTGGAGGAAGGAAACACAGTTACAAGTGTTTTCCTTGATTTAAGTAAGGTGTTTGACTGTTTGGGCCATAGTTTAATTATCAACAAAATTAAAATCTCTTGGTTTTGGAGGGACTACAGTCAAGTGGTTTGAGAGTTACTTAACGGGAAGAGAAACAGGTCGTTGAAATAAAACAAACCTGGATGGAACAGAGAGGACTGCAAGATCTGGGCCCTTGGCTGTTACAAGAGGTGTTCCCCAGGGTTTCAGTGTTGGGCCCGGTTCTGTTTGTTCTTTTTACTGCAGACCTACCTAAGTATTTGGGTAATATAAGCTACCCAGTCATGTTTGCTGATGACACCGTTCTTGTAACGAGTGGCAATGCCATTGAAGACCTGGACATTCGTACCTTCATATCAGTCAGTATGGCACAACAATATTGCTCAAATAACGACCTAGTTTTTAACGCTGCAAAGACAAAATATCTCGCTTCTGGACGATTAAAAGAATGCTTGACTGAGCCCCCAGATCTTCAGAGAGTTTGACAACACAAAACACTTAGGCCTAACTCTGGATCAAGGCCTTTCCTGGAGCAATCACACCGACCAACTGTGTTCAAGGCTTAGCTCTGCAATCTTTGCAATGAAGAGGATTAAATCCATTGGTACCTCTATCGCTTTGAAAAGCCGCATATCACGCTCTGTTCGAATCACATGTTTGATATGGAATAACTCTGTGGGGAAGTTCATCTGCCGGCAACCTTCATCGTGTCCTGGTATTACAGAAGCGGGTTATGCGGATCATGGCAGACTACAGCCACAAGAATCTTGTAGAGAGGCTTTTTAAATCTTTTGAGATACTCACAGTAGTGTCCATATACATCATCGAGGTTAATCACCCACGCCTCAAGAGAAAGATTACCAAGGGTTGGTGACGTCAACAGCTACACAACAAGACGGGCAAATGATATATCCCATACCAGCGCATAGAACAACCCTTTACACCAAGAAGCCTTCCTATAGCGGTGCAAGACTCTTTAACATGCTTCCAGAAAACTTCAAAACATGTGACTCTAAAACTCTGAAGAAAAGACTGCACAGCCTGTTGATAAACTCTACAATTTATAGTTTTGAATGAGTTTTTTAATTCTGTTAATGCTATTATTTAAGACATGTATGTGTATGTATATGCATTCATATATTTTCTCCTCATATATATTTTATTTTTACAGAAATGTTAGTTGATATCAAATTTTAAAGATATTTTCTCTTTGCATTTATAATAGTTTTAAACTAGTTTACCTACTTCTTGATGACATCAATTTTTACTGCATGTGTTGACTCTGTAACCATTCTTGATGAATGTGTGAATAAAGATATTATTGAATTGAATTGAATACATTATGTATGTAGTAAATATTGAAGTTCAGAAAATATGTGAGATGAAATTGAAATATGGGGGTGGTAATGTGATGTTATATACCCAGCTCTGTATGATTGTGTGATAATCCTGAACACTTACAGTACATCTGAAGAGTATTTACTTACCGCATTTAATGACATTTTGTAATTGTCAACCTCTAGAAGTCCAGTTGATAAATTTTCAATGAAATAAGAATTATAAGATTACAGTAGTATTAAAACAATGACTTGATATTAAATTACTAGGAATGCAGTGAATGATGAGATGATCATTCAATGTTTAGTTGGAATGTTTTCAAGTTATTATTTGCAACCAAACCATTGTTACTATTCCGTGACCTAAAATTATTCTCATGACTAAGTGTTAGAAACAGCACTGTGAAATAAGGTTCTCCTCACTAGCACAATTCTACATGTTTAATACTCACTATAAATTTATTTTTTTTCTATAACGCTGACAGCAATAATTAGTACGAAAGCTTATTTCTCCTAACTTCTGTTTATGTCTTACCCAAGACTTAAGTTACACCAAAAATCGCTCAGGAACTTCTTCTATCTATTGTCCACTCTATATTCCCTCCTAAATGATGATTGTATAACCTTGTTTCTTCTTACTTCCCAAATCATATTTCCTAGAAGTAAGCCGTACTCTTTTTATGGTACGTGTCCTGCCCATCTCATTTTCTTATTGTCACTCAAAATACAAAAGACGCAAGTGTGGAAAATCAATTTTTCAAGAGGGATAAAACAAAATTATGCCTCATTGTAAATTTTTTTCCACGAGCCACCACGAGCAACATTTATGTAAGTAGTCATGGATAGATGTATGTGTCCATATTCAAAACTAATTACATTGTATGTTTAACATTTCTTCAGATGGTTTTAGGTCCTGGAGTAAAACGTTTTTAAATACTACTCCATGTTTGTGGTGGTTATGTGTGCTAATAAATTATTAACTGTAAAGATTTCTCTATTTTTTACTAATTTTCAAAAAGTTTTCCTGTATGGAGACTCAGATTTTTAGTAATGTTTAATTCTCGAACAAAATAAGTTTGGTTTCTTCTTTCTGTTTGCAATCCGACCCTACATCATACAACAACACTGGATGTATAATGGTCCGGTCTGATAATATCTTTAATTTACGATCTTGTTGCATGCATGCATACATTTACTAGGTAAATTTATCCTACTCTTAATTTAAGTCAGTTATTTACTACTTTTGTTTGATATTATTATACTCTGATATTTACTTTCTACTAACATTTGACCTATATTTATAGTATTTACTAATGATCAATGTTGCCTTGAAATGAAATTCATATGCAGTATTTATTCATCTTATTAATGCAATTTTAACTGTTTCATTGGTAAAATTTCTTGTCAACTCTTTTAAATCTCTTTGTGTATGTGTTAAGTGATGTTACTTCCATCAATTCTTGGACCTTCTTTCTCAAATTGGTTGCCTATTTGTAAAGAGCATCCTCAATTCAGTGCAAGATTGTATACTAAATAATTCATTACAAATGTTGTCATTTTAATGAACTTAGTGGAGTTGCTTGTGTGATATGGAAAATTGTTAGTTAATCCTTAATAAAGAAAAATGGATTCTTGACAAACCTAAATTGTTAATTTGACTCACTTTCAAATAATAATAATTTGTATTGTTGTTACCTATTGACCTATCATAAACAATAATATGTAAAAGACCATCATTTCTAAGTCTAAAACTAATACCTTATGTTTCTTCTACTAACCTCAACAGGTGTTTTCTGTCTGTTGTCCTTTTTACAGATAGAATCCTCTAAGACATTCCTTATTGTATTATTTGGATTTTTAACAAGCCAATAGACAATATTTTTTTACTTTAATAACTGATATAGCGTCAATACACTATTTACAATTAAGTTTCATAGAAACTATTGTTAGTTTCTGATAATGGTGTTAAACTCTTTCAGGTTATAAACAGTTCTTTCCACTGGTCATTTGAACATTTTCTTCTTCAAAACCTTAGGGCCATGGTTCTTGAGTACTCCTTACATGATGTAAAGCCTGGCATCTGCATATAATGGCTTCTTTACAAATAAAACTATCTGTGGACTGACAAATTACCCTTCAACAGGCACACAGAAATCTACTGGACCCCTTTTGAAAATAGGCTTAAAAGCTATAAAGAAATTGGATTTATATTACAGTTTAGTTTCTTTCCTTGGACTATTAGTATATGCTAGCTGTAATATATTAGTTAAAAACAATAAATAAAACAATTACAAATTTGTTTTTGCAAGATGCTGTAATTTTGACGAAAAAATTTGAACTCTGAAAATAGTGATGTGTAAGAGTTAGATGCAAAACTATATAGTAACTAACACTTCATTATATGTAGAAACAATGTATGAATGTATTTATTCGATCGCAATTATGCCTATCTTAACCAAAATCGCAAATATAGGTAAAATTTTACTATAAAAATATAGGCTTTATAACTTAAAACACTAGTTTTATAAAATTGATATTTTTTTAATTGGCTACTGATTAAGCATAATCTTTGGTCCATACGAAAGAAAAAAGATGTAAATCATTTTACAGATACAAAAATTGACATTACAACTAATATAATAAATTGCATATAGACAATGAGGAAAAACAACCTTAAACGGCATACAGAAGTCCACTGTATAAATACTTTGATTTATATATACACACACACACATATATGTGTATATATATATATATATATATATATATATATATATATATATATATATATATAAGTAGATATGAATATGCCGTTTCTAGACCACTTTTGGAGCCAACAGTAAATCAATGGAAAATACTGTTTAAAGGACAATAAACGAATCTGTAAACCACGAATGAAAAAGTACCGAATCTATAGCTGTTTGCTTCTACTTTCTTGAGCTGTCTAGTCAAATCAATCAATGTGGAGTCAAAATCACAGTTTTAGGGTTAAAATCAAGGTTTTTAAGGTCCCTACACACTAGTATTAGAGTTTTTTTGAAAAATCCTGAAAATCTACTGAATTATCTCAAATTATTGCCAACTTTAAGCTTAAAAGTTGATAACTTTTCCTTAATAAAAAGATATTTTACTAAATAGTGAAACTTGACACACTCAAATTTTTTAAATATAAATGGAGCGCGATAAAATATCATGTCCGTTCTGCAAAAAAGAAATTTTAAGAAAAAACTATGATCGACATTATGACTCCAAAATACATGCCAAAAATAAAGAAATTTATGAAAAGGAGCTAAATTATTTAAGACAATGGGCTAAAGAAAACCAAATTATCGATCACGAAAAGATGTTTAATATTGAGAAATTAAGGGAATTAAAGAGAAATTTCAAAGTTGAAAAGAAAGACTTAAATCTATTTAATAACGAAAAAATTCATTCAATCGCTGAAAAACTTTAAATTGAAACAAACGATAAAACTAAGTCAGAAATCATCGAGCAAATAGGTGAAACTCTTAACGAAAAACCTAAAAATATCATTGATGTAGAAGTTTTATCCTCAATACACGGTCTTTTCAAGCAATACATTTTAACAAACTTGAACGACAATTTCATGTCAATTTACAAATATCTTTCAACTATGCGGCCAGAAATTAAAAGTTTAATCGAGAAATTTCAAGAAAATGTTAAAAATATGAAAGGATATCTCTCTTTGGAATGTGAATACGAAAGAACTTTAGTGAACGGTGAAACACAAACGTGCCCAATGTACTTTACTATAAAAGCAGATGAAATCTTTGACGTAAACGACTTTATTACTAAGCAATTTAATAAATTAACACATCGAGAACAGACAAATCATCCAAATAGAGGTTCTGGATGGACATTTAAAAGCTGCACACAACTAGTTTTGAGCCTTAACAAACACGAAATGATGAATGCCGGATCATCTATCGATTTACCAAAGAAAATCAAAGATAAGAAAGCTTGTATGAATATAAAAAATAAAGATGACTATTGCTTTATTTATTCTATCCGATGCGCTATTGAAAAACCCGAGACTCATGTTGAAAGATCAAAGCAACATGAAAAATTTGTAAATGACGAGATGTTTTCGGGCTTTGAGTATCTAATGTCTTTGAAAGATATACAGTTATTTTAGAAACGAAGTTACAATTCCAAGTACAAATATCCAAAAATGTCTATCAATGTCTACAGTTTTGATGAAAGTATTAAGGTTGTTCCGTTACAAATTTCTGAAAAATATGATGCAGAATTAAATATTGATCTACTGTATGTAAAACAAGAAGACAAATCTCATTTTGTTTTGATAACTGATTTAAGTAGGTTAGTGAGTTCTCAAACATCCAAACATTCTATGTAGAAGATGTTTAAGCCATTTCTACAAATTTGGAGATTTAACAGATCATTTAGAAATTTGCAAGCAACATGAAGTTTGTAAGCCAATTATGCCGTTTTCAGGTCAAACAACTAAATTTACTAATTATCAAAAGAAGTTTAGCCATCCGTACATTATTTATACGTACGTTATTTATACATACGTTTGAGAGCATATTAGAAAAAATTCCGACATGCAAGAACAATCCACAAAGATCGACTACAACCAAGATTCAGAAGCACATTCCTTATGGTTTTACTCTATATTTAGTGTCGAATGTGACCAATCGCATGTATAAACCGATATGTTATCGAGCCAAAAATGAAGACGATTTGCCTAATGTTCCTGCAAAATTGTTTGAAGAGCTTAATAAATTATCGAAATACATAGCTAAAAAATATAATTCAAGGAACATGAAGCCTATGAAACTAACTGAAGAAGAAGAAATTTTGTATCAAAATTCAAACGTTTGTCATATCTGTGAAACAGAAGGTTTTGATGGTGAAAAAAGATTAAAAGTAAGAGATCATTGTCATTTAACAGGTAAATTTCGAGGCGCAGCTCATTCATGTTGTAATCTGAATTTGAAATTTTCACAAAATATTCCAGTTTTCTGTCATAATATGTCAAATTACGATACTCATTTGTACATAAAAGAGATGGCTAAACAATATGGAAATGTTGATTTTATCGCAAACACAGATGAAAAATATATAAATTATTCTGTAAATTCTGGATATGGCTATGAGTTTGATAATGATAAACCTAGAAAATTTATCAAGTTTTCTTTCGTAGACACATTTAGATTCATGGCGTCATCTATTGAAAAGTTAGCTAAAAACCTCAAGAAAGAAGACTTCAAACATACAAATCATTTTATACAAGATGGACGAATATTGAACGCAATTCTAGAAAGACAACCAAATGACGAAGAAGAAATCTTTAAAATTCTATCTGGAAAAGGCATATTTCCTTACGAATTTATCGATAGTATTGAAAAACTTGATTACACAGAAGAGCTGAAAATTGAAGATTTCTATTCACTTTTGACAGATTAGAGCATATCTGTGAAAGATTTTCAACACTACTTGAGCGTTTGGAACAAATTAAAAGATAAAAATCTTGGAAATTACTCTGATTTGTACAATATCTAAGATGTACTATTGCTCGCTGATATATTCGAAAACTTCAGAAACATTTGTCTAAATTGTTACAAACTTGATCCAGCACATTATCTAACTGCTCCAAGTCTTGCTTGGGATGCTATGTTAAAATTAACGAAAATCGAGCTTCAACTGATACACGATTACGATATGTATTTAATGATTGAAAAAGGCATTCGTGGAGGCATTTCTCAATGTATTAAACGATATGTTAAAGCAAATAACAAATATTTGAAAGATTTCGATAAGACAAAGCCCGAAAACTATTTACTTTATGTCGATGCAAACAACCTTTATGGTTATGCTCTTATGCAAAAACTTCCGTTTAGTGATATCAAGTGGATGAATCCTAAAACATATACAAAAGAAGAGTGGCAAGAAACAATTTTGGAACTCACTGGCGACGAAGATTATGGCTATATTCTCGAAGTTGATCTAGGATATCCAACAAATTTACATGAACATCACAAGGATTTACCTCTTGCTCCCGAACATTATAAACACAAACTTTGCACAACTTTACTGGATAAAACTGAATACGTTGTTCATTCAAGAAATTTGAAATTTTACCTCGAACAAGGGATGGTGTTGAAACATGTGAATAGGGTTATTGCATTTGATCAGAAGCCTTTTATGAAAAAGTACATTGATTTTAACACAAACATGAGAACCAAAGCTACAAGTGACTTTGAGAAAGATTTTTATAAGCTCATGAACAACTCTGTTTTTGGAAAATCTATGGAAAATGTGCGAAATAGATGTGATATCAAACTAGGAAATGAAGAATTTTCAATGAAACAGGCCAAGAAAACGAACTTCAAATGTTTCAATATCTTTGACGACAACTGTATAGCGAGTCACATGTATAAACAAAAGGTTAAATTTAACAAACCGATCTATATTGGATTTTCAGTTCTTGACCTATCAAAATTGTTAATGTACGAGTTTTATTACGATAAATTAAAGAAGTTTGACCCAGATTTGAATCTGTGTTACATGGATACAGACAGTTATTTCCTAGAATTGAAACGAGATCCTTTTAAAATTATTAAAGAAAATATAGATGACTTTGATACGAGCGATTATCCAAAAGATCACGAATGTTTCACTACTAAAAGGTAATAGGGAAATTCAAAAATGAGTTAAATAGCGAAGTTTTAGAAGAATTTTATGGTTTGAGATCGAAAATGTACTCATACAAGTATCTAGACAAAAATCCAGTAAGATGCAAAGGAATTAAGAGAAGCGTTGTAAATAAAACAATAAATATCGAAAACTTGAAGAGAAAGAAGAATTTAGGGAGATGACAGTAATCAAAAGCTATAAACATGAGTTGTACACCGTTAATATAAACAAGTTAGCACTGAACGCTAAAGATGATAAGAGAATTGTCCTAGAAAATAAGATCGATACAGTACCGTATGGATATAAAGGCGAAATTAAAACAGATATTTTAGAAGAGTTCAATAAAGTTGGAAACTTTGATATATAAATGGAAGATGATTTAATTCACTGCCACAAATGTAAGAAAAAAACGAAAAATATAGATTCTAAAATTGTTCAAACTCAAAAAGGATTGTATGGAATTGCAGCAAAATGTTCAAAATGTAAGACAAATAAGAGTAAATTTATGTGAGATTATGAAAAACAAGTAAAGAAAGAATTGAAGAATAAAGAAGAGATAGAAATTGAAGCTAGAGAAATTCATGCACCAGTACGAAAAAAGTTTAAAAAGAGAAAAATTATAACGTTAGGAATTGACGATTTATGGGCAGCAGATTTAGTTATAATGTCTAACTATTCAGATCAAAATGATGGATTTAAGTATATGTTAAATGTTATTGATACTTTCTTAAAATATGCTTGGTCAAGAGCAATCAAAAGAAAAAACGGCAAGGATGTTTCAAAAGCTTTCGAAGATATAGTAAAAGATGCCATAAGGATCAATCACAAACCTCCAAACCTACTTCATACAGATAAGGGTTTAGAGTTTAAAAATAAAGAATTTAACGAAGTTTTGAGAAAATACAACATTAAGATTTATCATACTGAAAACGAAGAGAAATCAAGTATTGTAGAGAGATATAACAGAACTCAAAATGAGAGAATGAAAGTAATTTTTGAGATTAATAAAAACTTTAAATGGATCGATATTCTTCAAAAAATCGTAAACAATTATAACGATACAGTTCACAGCACGATCAAAATGAAGCCCAAAGACGTGGATAAGGATGCTGAAAAGGAGTTATTAGAGACGGTTTTTAAGTATGTTCCACCAGAAATTCACACGAAAACTAAATTTAAAATCAATGATCATGTAAGAATTGTTAGTAAAAAAACAACATTTTCGAACAAATATAAGAACAATTGGTCAAGAGAAATCTTTGTGATTTATCAAATTAATAACACAGATCCTGTAACTTATAGTATAAAAGATTTAAATAATGAAGAAATAACCGGAAAGTTTTATGAATATGAATTGAGAAAGTCAAAGCTATAATTTTTCTATATAAATGGAGTCTCAAAAGAAATGTACACAGTGTCAAGAATTTAAAGATTTTGAAGCTTTTTATAAAAATAAGAATAAAAAAGAAGGATTAGGGTCTATGTGTAAGGATTGTCGTAGTAAATATAAGAGAGAATTATACGAAAAAATAGAAAAATTAACGTTAGAAGAGAAAAAATGTTGCGTTTGTAAAGAAATTAAGAATATTTCAGAATTTCACAACTGGCATTATAGTAAAGATAAAAAACAAGCTTTTTGTAAGGATTGTGCTAAAAGAAATATTCAAAAAAGTCAAAATAAACTGACTCTTTGCGAGTGTGGACAAATCATTCAATGGTTACCTCATCTTCAAAAACATTTACAGACAAAATATCATAATTCGAGAGTTTAATAAAATTTAGAAACATTTTCATCGTGTAATAATTTTTTCTATCTAAATGGAGTCTCAAAAAAATGGAGTCTCAAAAGAAATGTACAAAGTGTCAAGAATTTTGTAAGGAAGAGAATAAAAAAGACGGATTGTACTGTTATTGTAAGGATCATGATGAATTATATGATAAAATGGACAAATTAACTTTAGAAGAGAAAAAGTGTTACTTTTGTAAAGAAATTTAAAATATTTCTGAATTTAATAACTGGCAGTATAATAAAGATAGAAAAGATGCTTTTTGCAAAGATTGTGCTAAAAAAATTTTCAGCGAAAGTTATAAAAACGAAACGCCTTGTGAATATGACAAAAAAATTCTACAATGGTTACCTAGTTATGCTAAACATTTACAAACAAAATATAATAAATCGAGAGTTTTTAGTAAAATTTAGAAACATTTTCATCGTGTAATTTAGATATTCTATAAATCAGTCGAGATTCTGCGATATTTGAAGTAAAATGATTTCCGTTGTATGAAATATTCAAAGATTCTTTCATTTGGTTGTAGAGATTTATACTATTTGGATCTCCATGTCTTAATAAAATTTCAATTTCTGGGTAATCAATTTCAAGTTCTTTCAATCTTTTCGGTATTTCTCTCTTTTGAGCTCTAATAACGTAATAAGGATATTCCCACATGTGATTCTTCTTAATTAATACAAAAACATGGTGTTTTTTCTTATCAAAATCTTTACAAACAAGGTCTGGTTTCATTAAGTCAATTTTTACACTTTGTTTTGCGATTATTTCCATTTTTATTTCATCTTTAATTTGCGTTTAACTTCGTCCTCTAAATATTTAATCTTGTTTTCAAGTTTGTACTCACCAAATTTATGAATACTTGGCAAAACTTCTTTTGTAACCCAATTTTTGAAGATTTTTGCCTCTTTTTTATGTGATCTCAAAATTAAAGAATAAAGTTCAGATTCATTGATAAAAACAGTGTCAGGATGAAGATTGTTAAGGGGCCATTCGAATAGCCCCTTGTTTTTTAAGTAAAAATATTGAATTTTGTCATCATCATCAACATTTAATTTAATTGCGTTTTTTTGTTTTTTCATAACCTAATATTTCACAAACATCTTTAGCCTTAAACCAGATTACATTGTTTTCGTCTACAATCGTTACAATGTCTTTATTATTGAATATAAGTTGATTATTGAGTAGGTCTACAACTGACTCCATTTAGATAGAAGAGAAATTTAACTAGTAATTTTTATTTTGAGTGTAAAGTCCAGATTCATTAATGAAAATAGTGTTTTGTTTTTGAAAGTTTGAAGGTAAGCTATTCAATAGCTCCCCTTGATTCATGTCCGTTGCTTCATCATTCTTTCGACAATCTTAAATATATTGTTGTTTTACTCTCATTTAATAAATTTCCCTCAGAGTCTTGTACATATAGTTAGAACGATTTTTTGAATTCTTTTAATATTTTTTCTAATTGGAATATAATCGATTTCATTCGGTTTTTCACTGATTTTTGATCCATAAGCAACATTTGGGAAAAATGTGTACAAAATTTCAGATTCTTTGTGTAAATGTTCGGTATGATTTTCAAAACTAGGTTCAACGAGATTGCAGTGCACTTCAATTACATCGAACGGTCTAAATTTTGGCGTTTTATTTCCTAAATATACCTGATTTGGTTCTATAGTTTCTTGAACAAACCCTAACAAATCTACAATAATTGCTGAAAACATTATTCTTACTGGTGATTTTATTTGAATTTTATTAGAGAGATAATTTTTTTGCATTTCAAACTTGTTTTCGTCAAAGTTTAAAGATTTATCTGATTGTTTGAATGTTTTCAGATAATTTTTAAGGGAATTTTTTATTTGATCGAAAGTATAATATCCTTTGTTTAAACCATAATATTTTGTTATGTTCTTCTCACTAAATCCTATACAATAAGGAGAACTTTCACTAATATTTATTACAAAATTGTCAGAATAAAAACCGCTTAAACCGATAAAATAATTTGATTCTTCCTCTAAATGAATAGGATGTTCCAAGTTTAAAACTAATTTAGAGCTTTCTGAAGTCAACTTGAACAGCTTCATTTTCGCTATTTAAATGGAGAAATTTTTAAAGCAAAAAGATCAGATAAAACTTCAAACGTTTGAAGAAAATAAGAAAGATCAACCAATCAGATTGTTAATTGTTGGTTCAAGTGGATGTGGAAAAACAACTTTATTATTGAATTTTATCTACAATAGGTTGATTCCTTATTCCAATTTGTATGTTTTTAGTAAATCTTTAGAACAAGACGCATACAAAAAATTACAACAAAGATTCAAAAATATTGAGAAGAACTTAAGCAAAGAAATATCACATTTTTATAATGCTTCTGAGGACATAGTTCCGTTAAGCGAATGTAAACCCAATTCGTTAATCGTTTTTGGTGATTGTATTTTGGAAAATCAGGACGTTATTAAGGAATATTTCGTAATGTCTCGTCACAAAAACATATCTTGTATCTATCTTTCCCAATGCTTTTCAAAGGTTGATAAACAAGTTATTAGAAATAATTTGAATATGTTGTGTGTTTTTAAGCAAGACGATCACTATTCGAGAAAAATTTACAACAATTATGTGGGATCTGATATGAGTTTTAACCACTTTAATGAATTATGTGATAAAATTTGGAAAGAAGACTATGGATTTTTAACTGTTAATCTAATTTTGAAGCCTAAAAATGGTAAATATTTGAATAAATTTTCTAATATAAACGTGTAATAATCTCGTACGGTTTTACGTTCCACGTTCACGTTCACGTTTTTACGTTCCACGTTTCAAAATTTTTCTAATTAAATGGCGAACGTAACTTCTGAAGAAGCGAAAAAACTTGATCAAATCGAAAAGAAATTAATCAAAGAATTTAAAGAACAGATTCGAATTGATGAAAAAGAACAAGAATTTATTCAAAAAATTAATCAACCTGTAACTTCTGCAATTAAAAATGTTGAAGGTAAAATTGAAAATTTTTAAGCGATAATCAAAATTTGATGAATTTGGTTCCAGTTGTACGACAATTTGCTGATATTTCGATTCCAGAATCTGAAGTAGAAGAATTTGAATTGCCAAAATTACCATCTTCTACACCATTTAGACCTCGAATCATTGAAGACTCTACCATAGTTGAACCAATAAGTCCTGGAACAACGGATATAATAATTGATGAAATTGGTAAAAAATTCCTTCCTAGAGCAAAGGATGATAAATTTGGTTTGTATTGGGATAGAAAAAAGAAAAGTTTTATGATTGGAAATTTGCACGTTAATTTTGAGCATAATGATATCATTATTAACCCATTGGAGACTGAGATTTTAACGCTATTGTGACAACCCAGGACTGAGTTTTTTTTTTGTTTAAAAAACGTTTAATAGTTTTTTTTCAGTTATGGTGGTTTAAACTTACCTGTAAAAAGTTTTTTGTTGTGGAATTCATGTGTGGTATATATTTACAAATAATTACAAATACATTTTTACTTTTTTTTTAGTATTTATTTACTGTATGAAAAATTTCAAAAACAGTTCTCCAAATGTAAAGGAACTTTACATTTTTTACATTGGTAAATTGTTTCTGATCGCCTTCCGTGATCATAACACACTTTACATCTTTTGGATGGTCTAGCTTTGTTTGTTGGAGGAATTTTTTCAATGAAATGTCCCATTGTTTACATTGTAGCCTCATTGGTTGGTCTAGTGAAGGCCTCCCCTCCTGTAGGCCTATCAGGAAGCTGAACTGTTGATAGTAACTGGTCAACAATGTTTAGCCTAAATTCTGAAAGATGAATTTTCTTTTTAGTGACCAAGTTGTGTACAATACTAGCATTACATAATGCAATATCAAAAAGGTAAAAAAATATTTTTTTGTACCCTTTGGCACTCCTACGCATTACTGGAAAGGAGGAAAGTTTTTGGTCCTGCTTGTCTACCCCACACATATACTTGTTGTAATCTACAACAACATTTGGTTTGAGGCTTACTACTGGATTTTGTTTTCTACTTTCTCGCTGAGAAGTTACTTCTTGGAAATCTGGTCTCTCGTGGTATGTTGAAAGCATTGTCACATCCTTCCTATCTTTCCATTTCAGACACAACATGTTATTACTTGAGCGAAATGTTATTTCTCCTTTCTTCAGTTTTTCTTTTTTTATTTCCTTGGGAACATTTTTTCTATTGGCTCTCAATGTACCAATGCAATAAGTATCTCTGTTTAGGAGCTCCAAAAAAAAGGTTTGGCGATGAATACCAATTGTCCATAAACATAAGTCGACCTTCACCAACTAAGTCTTCTGTCATTTGTCAAAACAACTTGTTCACTAAACTAGCATTGTAGTGTCATTGGTAATTTCCTTCCCAGTGTATATCTTGAAATTGTAGCAGTACCCTGTTACAGAATCACATACCTTATAAAATCTTAATTCCAAACCTAGCCCTTTTTGAAGGGTTGAATTGGATGTAGGCTAACCTTCCTCGGAAGGACATCAAACTTTCGTCAATACAACAAAACTTTCCAGGTTTGAATACCCTTTTGAATGATGACAAAAGTAATTCAACAACTGGTCGGATTTTTCCTTAGTTTGTCAGTTTGCAGAAGTGAGGATGAAAAGTGTAAGTATCTAGAAATAGATTTGAATCTGTCGCGTGACATAACCTCACTATAGATAGGACAATGAATTATTTGTCTGCGAGACCAATAGTCAGTTACTTTTTGTTTTGGGTTTTTGTGACATCAAAACAACAAGGCTAAAGTAAGCCTTCATTTCATCCTTGGTTACATCAGTCCAATTATTATTAGGGCCTAACATCACCTCCACCAAGAATTTTCTCCCTAGCATACTTGTTAGTTTCACTTACAACTTTATCCCAGAACTCATTGGTTAGAAATTGATTCAATACATCTAGCTCTGTACAATCAGCATTCAATTGCCTGGAAAACAATTGGATTTATACCTGAATTTCCAGTAAAGTTGATTTGCCTTACTGTGTTTGTGTCATTTGTCCAGGTCCAAGTTTGGAGGTTTAGGCCTATTGTCATTGTCGTCATCGTCATCACTACTATCACTTCGCCCGTCATTGTCACTGATTTCATCATTATCGTCATTGATATTCACAGTTTCGCCATCTAAATCACCACTATCACTATCACTTTTCATTCAGTACATTATCCACATACGCAGATTAAACTCCGACGAACGGAGAAAAAACACTTCATCGCGAGACGCCATGTTGCTCGACTGATCGCTGTTCTATTGCAAAACAGTTACGGTATTTCAGGTTTATGTTCGGTTTTTGCCATTCAGTTTCTTGTATTCGGATGTTAGATACCGAATAATACGATTCAACTATCGATCGCTTGTTGGTGAACGGAATAACCATACAAATAACCGAGAATTATATCGATTGAACAAATCCCAAAATTCATGACGGACACTGTCCGTCATCCGTCTTTACGCGCTGTATACATGATGACGGGCAATATACGTCCATCCGTCGCCAATGGGTTAATGAAAAAACATATGAAGGAACTCAAGGTTCATGGAGATTATTAATAGACAATGACGCTCCAAAAGATAATTTATATTCTGAAGAAGATTTGAAAAAGTATACAGAAATTTTATGGGAATCTGACTCAATTTACAAAAATAATGATCCATCCACTAAAAAACCTAAGTCAAGTAGAGGTAAAAGATATATAAAATTAATTAAACCAATTTGGGAAAAACGAATCGAAGGATCAGGTGTAAGAAAATACAGTGATAATAAGATTGAGTACAGATATATCGACGATTTGACAAAACTTGATGGAATTATTAATTATATTTATGCTCAAGAAAAGGCTGGAAACAACAATTTTTTGAATGAAAAGAAAGCGATTAAAGATTTTATTTCGAACAAACTTGATGAAATGATTGAAAAACCTGATGGAATTAAATATTTAAAACGAATTTTGCCGGCAGTAAGTTCATCTATAATTGAAGGTAGTGGACTTTTGAATGATTTTATCAACAATTTACCTTTTGAATTACACGTACCAACTTATCAGTATCTGGGGCCTGGCACAAAACTCGAAAAAAGACTAAAAAGAGGAGATCCTGGTATAAGTAAATTAGATCAAGCTGCTATGGAACACGATATTTTTAATGCAAAACATAGAGACACAAATTCCAGACATATAGCAGATAAAGTTTTGCAAGATAAAGCAATGGATAGATTTTTATCAAAAGATGCTAGTTTAGGTGAAAGATTTGTTGCGCTTCCAACAGCTGGAGCAATGTTTTTGAAGAGAAAACTAGGAATGGGAATCGAAGAGAACTTGAAATTTTAACTATATAAATGGAGGTGAACGTTAATTTTCAGCAAAAACCAGAAAGAAAAAATAAAATCCGCTTTTAAGAAGAAAATACCCGTTAGTATTCAATTTAAAATAGATCAACTAAAATATGGCGAAGATAAGATATTTTTAACAAATAGACAATACAATAAACTCGAAAAACACAAGAAAAACGATAAAGGTGTCAGAATAGAATTTTCTTATAATCAGTTGAAAGAACTTAAAAATGGTGGACTTTTGAAAGATTTATTAGATTTTGGAGAAAATATTCCAGTTGTTAAAAATGTTGTTATGTTCGTAAAGCTGCTCCAATCGTTAAAAAAGACGTGATTCCTATTGTTCGAAACATTTTAAATTGGTTAGATAAAGAGTTGGAAGATGTTACAGGATCTGGATTAGATGAAAAAACTTTAAATTACGTTAAATCAAACATTAAAAAAACTTGAAATCAAACCTTTAACATTCGGGGAATTGGAAGAAATCTGCAAAAATATTAAACATTTTAGAGGAATCTTCATGAGAGATACATTACCTGAAAAAGTTAAGAAATTTGAGTGTGGAATTGTGAATTTAGACTCGATAATGGGAAGTGGAACGCATTGGATTTGCTATTATAAAAATGATAAGATTGCGTTTTATTTTGATTCGTATGGAAGAATTCAGGACAAACCACCGAGAGAATTGATCCAATATTTGAAAAAATCAAGCGTCTACTACAATGATTCTCAGTTTCAAGACTATAAAGATCCCCCAATTTGTGGTCATTTATGTGTTTTTGTTTTGAATGAACTGAGTGATGGTAAAGATTTTAAAGAAGTTGTTAACAAATTATTACTTAATAAATATGGATTCACAAAATATTTTTGATGTATTTGGAACACAAATTAAAACAGAAAGTATTCAAAATGTAGATATGAGTTTGATAACAAGTTAGAAAATTTATTACAAAACCTTCCAGATTCAGATATGTTTGCTGTCGAGATTGAAGATTTTAAAGCAGAATATGATAACAAACTTGCAAATTTCATAAGTTCAAGTGAAGTTGCTGATAAAATAAAAACATTGGAAAAAGAAGTTGATGATGGTGTAAAAAAATTATTTACCAATTTAATGTCTCATATCGAAAAAGCTGATAAAATTACTGAAGCGATCAAAGTTGAAAAGAATTATGTTAGTTTGGCTAATAAAAAAAGAATTGTCGGTGTTCGACCTGGTATTGACAAACATGATGTTGTTGTTAAAGAACAAATTTTAAAACCTCTAAAATTATCAGAAAACATCGATATTGTTGATTTACATGATCCGAATGTTAAAAATGCCTTAGATTTTAAAGGAAAAAGACTTAGCAGCGTTAGTAAGGGAATTTATCCGTTTGATGTTATCTTAAAAGATCAATTCGATGATCATATTAAAATGTTTAATGAACTAAACAATAATTACGAGAATCATAAACAACATGTTAAAGATTTTACAACAGAAGTCTATGACAAGTTAGAAGCCAGAAATAGAAGATCAGTAGACGATGTTGGTGAAATTAATGAAAAAGTTATAAAACTTGTGAAAATTTTGGTACACGTTTCAATGAGAAAGTAACACATAATAATGAATTACTTAAAAGAATAGATGATCAATACTCTTTATATCTTGATAAAGTAAATAAACTAGAAGAAAACTTTAATACATTTAAAGAAGATGTTAATAAAACTTTTGAAAATATTGATAACAGATTTAATGGATTAGGCGGCTATGATGACTAATTTTCCTTATATAAATGGCGCTCAAATACTGTGTGAGATGTAAAGAAAAAACTGCAACAAATGATATAAAATACTATGCAAACATCAATGGAGTTAAGAGAATATCTGGAAAATGTGCTGAATGTAACACTAAAAAGAGCCAATTTATAAAAACTTGATTTTGAAATTTTTTCTTAATAAATAGAGATGGCGGGACATTACAGTGCTTTCGATCTTGTTTATAATGCAACATGAAAGAGATTTGAAAAAAGAACATTGGGATGATATTTCTCAAAAATATGAATTATCCGAAGATATGATGAGATTATACGTAAACAAATTGAATTGGTATAACATTGCTAAATATCAAACTTTATCATCAGAGTTCAATCAAGAAAATATACATTATCAATTAAAAGATCATATGTCTGTTCTTTGTCTCTATCAACACTTGAGTATAAAGTTTTTGGATGAAAATAAAGATACAGTTGATTGGAACAATATTATAGATAGCGGTTACTATCCTGTGCAAATTTTATTGAAATATGTGACCGAGATCGCAAAATTTAAGGAAGAGAACCCTGAATATGACGAAGTAGATCATTAAAAAATGACTAAAATCTTTTCTTATCGACTTATACATGATTAAAATTTTCGTAAAAAAATCTTGAAATTTTTTCTATATAAATGGCGGACTACAGAAAGTATGCTAGTGATATTGAAAGGGCGGAGTTCAAAAATTTCTATCCAATTAGTAAACAACATTTGAATGAACCGAATAAAAGAACTGAGTTTAATATTGATTTTGGAGATAATTTTTGCTCGTCTAACTTCCAGATTTATATTTCTGGAACTTTAACAAAACAAGATGGTCAAGCATATCTTGGAACTGATAATGTTAGATTAATCGATAATTTTATACCGTTTTTATTTTCTAAGATTGAAGTAAGAAAACACAATAAATTGATAGAAGAAGTCGAAAACTGTGGCCAATTAAGCACAATTAAAGGAACTATTTCGTATTCAAAAAGTGATGTTATTTTTCAAACTTCTAATGGCTTTGAATCAGATTTTAAATTTGGTGTTTTTGAAGCAGCTGGAAATTTATCTCATTTTGGATTAGGATTTTTTGAAAATGTTACTATTCCAATCTATAAAGGAGGATTTTATCTAAGTTTTATAAGAGCAGAAGACGATGATGTGATTCTGAAGACTGCAACTGGAAATGTTATGCCTGTTGATGGAAAAATAACAATTACAGATTTTTTTATTACAGTTCCAATGATTGATTATAAAACCACGAGTAAAATTAGGTTGATTGATGAAATTACAAAAAGTCAAAACATTATGTTTAATTTTCTAGATTGGCAATGTATTGAACAAAAAGGTATTTCCGGAACAACTTATTCGTTCGATATTACAAATATTTATAGAAATATCTTCAATCCCAAGTTCGTTATTATAGGTTTTCAAACAGATAGACAGAATAATCAAGAAAAAAATCCTTCAAAGTTTGATAGTTTGAATGTAAAAAATATTAGAGTAAAATTGAACGGTTCTTATTATCCAGATGAATTACAAAATTTAAACATTTCAGGAGGTCTTTTCAGAATCATGTATCAGATGTATCAAGATTTTAAGAAAGTTTACTGTAATAATAAGGAAATGTATTACAATCCTAAAGAATTTTTAGCGAATAGACCTGTTTATGTCATTGATACACAACAAAGAGTTTGACAAATATTTCTGGTTCAAAGAACGATATAATTATCAATATGGATTTTCAAAATGCTGTTACAAACGCGATTTGTTATGTTGTTGTGGTTTCTGAGAAATTTTTAGCCTATGATGTGATTAAGAACGATATTAGAGAAATTCAGTAAAAATCGCGTTATTTTCACTATTATTCATCGGATAATTTTAAAACTTTACAGAATTGTTAAAGACATTGATAAAAGTATACATTTTAAATTGCATTAAAAAATTTTGAAAAATAGGGATGATATTAGGAAAAAACTATTTCAAGGTCATGGACCGGAAGTGATGATTTTAAAAAATACTTTAATATTTACTGATCCTATATACCAAATTTCATCAAAAAAGCTCCAATAGTTCTCGAGATATAAGAGTTTAAAGATAAGGGATGATTGGGGTAGATTTTGAAAATTTTGTTATTTTCATGAAATTTTAAGTTGAACTCGCTTGTTTTTGAAGTTTCAGATTTTTCGGATAATTTTTTTTTATTTTTTTATGAATATTAAGAAATAGGGGATGATTTTACCCTTATGGATAAGTTAAGTCGAAAGAGTTAAGTATTTACTATATGTGTACCAAATTTCATTAAAATCGGTTGAGTGGTTTTTGAAATATAAAATTATTAATAAACTTGTAAACTAGCACTCCTAATTGAACAACTTATATAGCAGAGATATAGCTTTTAACTTTTGAGACTCTCCGTAGCTCAGTTGGTAAGACGCTTGCCTTTAAAGCCTGAGGTTCTGGGTTCAAATCCCAGAGCTTCAGGCGCGCTTTTTATTGAGGAAGACATGGTTGTCGTTCAGTGGTTGGGGACAAGTCTTTACACGAGTGGCCATAGTGTAATGACTATAGAACAAGCTGAGTAATGACAACTGTGGTTGGCGCGCCATTTGCTTCCTCACCTTTCCACTTCATTCCTTAATTCCTTCTCTTCCTTAATTCGTTCATTACATTCATCATTCACATCATTCATTAATACAACATTACACTTACAAAACACCCGACACAAATTCCCTAATTGTATCTCTCCATCAACTTCTACACAGTAGTTACCAAAAAAAATTGAGACTTGGGAACAAAAAAAAACCAGAGTCTAAGACCCGAATTACAGCTCCTAGCCATTAACTTGGTTGGACAGTAGCAGTGCAGGGCCAAGTCTCTAAACAATAGACACCGTAGAAGTTGAATGTGATGTGATTCCCCATAGCGTAAACATGCACACTAACAACACTACACCAAAGACACAATCATTCATTTTGTCTTTAACAATAATTGATGATGTTCATATTATTCTCTTTCATTCCTTCTAAAACTTCAAAAATATACTCTTTCGCTGATGAAAAATCTCGATTTCTTCCGGAATAATCTTTGTAATCATAGACAAAATATCCTAAATAGTTGAATAATAAAATAAAATCATTTCTTTTTATCTCGGTAGTTGAAATATAAACATAAACATTTGCGCTGAAAAATTTATATCTCGGCAGACTTAGTTCCATAATTTCCATTTATAATAAAAAATCTTTCTATATAAATGAATGAAGAGTATAATGCCAACTGTTACAAGTGTTATAATAGAGGAGAAATTATTGATAAAAGATATTTAGTTTGTAGAGATTGTAATTTAATTTTGTACAAAAGACCTAAATCTAAAAAAAGAAAAAACAAATTAACACATTTGAATAATCTGCTTCAAAAATTACAATATGGAGGTAAAAAACAAACACAATTTGTTACAGAATTTAGAAAACAGAATAAAAATTTTTACTTATCTCTTAGAACCGTTGAAAAAATTATTTTCCTTTTCAAAGAATACATTAGGTTTGTAGGTATCGATACACACGTTTATTATGAAAAGATATTACCTGTATTTTTTCATTATCTGGATGTTGAATTTGTCTACGATTTTAAGCCAGAAATCCTCGATGATTTTATAGTACACTTGGAAAAGATAAATAATGAACCTCGTCAAACAATGAAGATGTTGGCAATTCCCTCGACTTCTTGAGTGATTGTTAGCAAATTTCATTTTTTCCGTCTTTAAATTTTTTCTATCTAAATGGAGTTCTTGAAAGAGTTGAACGCGGTTGGTGAATTCAAGTTTAAAGAATATAAGAAGTTGAATGAATTAGAAGAAAATAAGAAATACAAAATTTTGAATTTGGAGAAAATAAAAGATAAATTCGGGTTTACAATAATTGCCGAGTTGGAAGATTATAAAGTACACTTACCGAACAGACTTTTGAATGTTTTGGATGAAAAAAAGATTAAAGAATTGAATAAACATGATAAATTACACTTGGTTGTTACTGGAAAGAAGACTATTAAAGATAAAGACTGTGTTACTATCAATTTTGTAGAATAGAAGATTATCATTAGTTCCCCACGTCATAGTACTCTTTTGATAACCATAGTTGGTGTCTCTCTTCATCAGAATCACATGGAATATTATCTATAGTAATAACTTTTGTTTCACGCAAAATATAGTGATATTTTATAAGAAAAATCTGATAGTGCTCTTTAATGAATTTTGTTGATAAATCTTGATTCTCACAAAAAATCCTAAGGAATTCAAAAATTAAGTCTTGATTGTATTCGAAAAACGTACAGTATTTAAAAAATTTCATAAAATATCGATGAAAACTCTCTGTTTGTTTCTTTTTAAATTTCTTTTCAATATCTTTCGTAATTAAGTTAAATAAACAATCCAATACATTTCGTGCTTTATGATGAAAAAACAACCCTCCATCATACGTTCTTTCTGTAAAAGAATTTACAAGTTCAATGAATTCTGTATCGGAAAGTGTCGAAGACGGTATCAACTGTTCTATAAAATGTTTTGGTAATTCGTTGAATTCATCTTTGCTGCACTTTTTAAACGCTAGAAATTTTAGAGACTTTGGTGAGTTCATGTTTGCCATTTAGCAGAAAAAATTTTTATTAAAGTATGTTTTTAGTAAAAAACTTTTAAATTGATTAAATTTTATTAAGATTTCGAAGATTTTTCGTTTATTCGTAGCAGATTTGACAACATTTCCAATATATTTTACATTAAAACAGGTTAAGAAAGTAGAAGCAAACAGCTATAGATTCGGTAATTTTTCATTCGTGGTTTACAGATTCGTTTATTGTCCTTTAAACAGTATTTTCCATTACTGTTTGATTTTACAGATTCGTTTATTGTCCTTTAAACAGTATTTTCCATTGATTTACTGTTGGCTCCGAAAGTGGTCTAGAAACTTGGTAGTCCTACTTCTTGAACTGGTGTAACAGACTCCACAATCCTTTTCATGAAGCCAGGCAAAAGAAAGATAGCCATTAAATGGTTCTCTGTTTGCCGCCTTCAACAGCTTCTCTTTGTCCTCCTTCTTTACAGGTTTTATAAATAATACAATACCACCATAATTTAAAGGAACAGCAAAGGACAAAAGGTCAAGCTGTGCACTGTCAATTCCAGACTCATGAGAGAAATCTCCCTCAGTTACTGGAGGATGATTTGTAGAATGTAGAGGCTAGGGACAAATAGTCTTGGTCATTTTCCAAGCAGCTTGAGACACTAAAAACTCGAATAAACTCAGGTACAGTGCTTTCTTGTGTTTTTATGTGAAGACAAGGTTTTCTCTTTAATCTAGCTATTGTTATAGAACATTTAGGCTTAAAAAGATTTGCACTTTCTGGTTACAAGAAAATGTTGACTGAGTCCCATGAAACTCGCTGAATGGCTTCAGCTTTGACCAATTCCTTGAATTACTCCAAGAATTTGACATTCAGCCATTTTTAAACTTTTCATGCAATTCACATAAAACACCATAAACTAATGTTTTCACCATAAACACAGCACATTTTCTGACGAGTGTCTGCTACACGATTCCCTTCTGCTTACAGGAAACGAAAAACAGTACTCAATTTACATTTGGTAAGAGAATTAATAAAGGCGGCCATGTTTATACAATTTTAGTTCATCACAAACTGACTAATTTAATTCGACAAATGTAGCAGGCAAGATGTGTGATAGATTACTGCTCAAACCACAGACCTATCACATGTTTGTCCATCATGGCGTGAGATTAGAGGATAAAAAAACGGCCCTCTTTCAAAATGAGCAGAATCGCCCACAGTGATTCCTGTAATATTACAACTAATTACCAAATTGCTAACAACTATGCTGCAGTACCATAAGGATTGGCTATATTTTTCAAAGAAAAATTATCAATTAGCGTAAGAGGATTAAAATTTTATTCCTTAGTATTTTGGTTATGCCTCACCATGACCCAAATTGAATTGGTTTGGAATTGAACTGTCACATAATAAGTCAGTATGTTTAGATTTTTATCCCCTTCAATCCTTCTTTCATTTAGCATTCATTTGGAGAGAGGTGGGTAGTTTTGAAAACCTATATTTATGAATTGAGGAAGAATGAAAAATGTAAACCGAATTATAAAAATATATTCTTACAAAATACTATTAATATCACTTAAACATGTATACTTTGTGCGGCTACCAATCATATCAGAACTCCATCTTTTGATCTGGAACAAGGAAAATGTCAATTATAATAGACATTAATTTTAATCTAAAAAAATACTGTTTCTAAAAAACAGAGTTTGTTTTAAACAAAATAAAACGCTATTGCTAAGTTTTGTTTATACTCAAATGAACACTACTTACCTCCTTTACAATTTACATATTTATTTTTTATTCTTTTAAAACAAATAGAGTAGTCTAACTCATATACCAATTGGTATATACCGTAAGATCACTCAGCCACCTGCTTTCACATGCTTATCTGATAATTTCTCACCAGATACTTTTTCTATGTTTTAAAACACTGCAGTGGGCAGAGTGGGTCTGTGAGACCCAGACAGGGTCTCTTTTGTTCAAAACGCTTTAATATTTCACATGGATCAAGAAACTGAGAAGTCCTCTCATTCTATCTAATCTTAAAAGAACAAGAGGAGGCTGGCTCTGTTATAGCCTCTTCCCCAGTTAAAAGAGGACAGGCAATGGTATTGCCATGTTCAGGCTTGCAAAAAACCACTGAGGAGTCCCACCCACTTAAATATACTCTGCAGAAAATTAGATCTACCTGTCAACCATTTGCCATACTATATTAACTGCAATGGTAAGTGGTGTGATTATCTGTGGTAAGTGATGTGCCACTCCTGAACATCCATTGGGTTACCCAGATATAAGTGACATATCAGTTTTTGCTTTACCGAGTCCATATAGAAATAGTAGGTATAAACAAACCAGTACCCAATCTGTTGCTAGTAAGCGCTAATGTTAACAGCAAATTTTTGTTGTATAAATATCTCCTCTATAAAATATATTATGTTTATATTTTAGTATTTTTTACCATAACTGGGGTTGGTTTGACATTTTTTAAATATTATAAGTTTAGAATATGTTTCATAAATGATACAAATGTATGATCATATTTTTTTTTAATTAAAAGCACACATTTCCAGCATGTGTCCAAAGGTCTGAACCATTTGCTCAAATACCAGCTCATATTAAAATCTATCAAATTAAAATAGAAGTTATGGGATATGACATTGTTCTTAAAATATAGGTATTTCTTTGAATCTGTGTAAATCTCTTTACAATAGAGTGGTATTTTTGGATTACTTTTATACTTACAGATACTCTTCCAAAAATTTTAGAGCAAATTTTAAAAGACTCTGATTCAAGATTCAAAAATTTTAGATTAGCCCATAACTACTGCATACAATGTTGATTTACCTTGGTTTGCCTTTGGAAACTTTAAATGAAATCTGAAGAGTACATTGAGCATGTCAAGACAGTATCAGTAATGATTTGAGTATTTAGGTTTCCACAAAATTCCATAGTTTCGAACATACTGACCTATCCACCCCAGCGAAGTATTTTTGTAACAGTTCCATTTTTACAGACTACTGTTTTCAGTCTTAACTTTATAATAATTTAATTCTCTTTATTTACTTTTTTCAGCTTGTTATTAATAATATTACATACTGTATTGCTTGTACTATCATAAATTGTTATATATTTTATATCTTTTCCTTATTCTGCTAGTAATACTTAATTTATTAAATTATTTAGAAACTCTATAGTAATGTTTCAATTACTCAATATTACATGTTGATATAAACAACTTAAGCGTCTATGTATTTTTTTAAATAAATATAATATAATTTTTTAAATAAATAATAAGATTTGAGTAAGAAGTCCCCATATTCACCAGTTTAAGGCATGAAATATCAAAGAACTACACACAAATGCTCAAGTTATATTAAAATTAGAATTTATAGATTAACTTATAAATACATCAAAACCATTTTCATTTTAAAAGATTGCTTACAAAGATTTATATCTGTTCCACATTAATTGTGGTATATATAAAAAAATTAAGAAAATGATAAAAAGTGAAAAAGACTCATATAATATGTTTCAACTGTTAATAGGAATTTCAAAATTACTCGCTCGGGCTTGATACAAACAATAAGTAACATCCATGTACTTTTTAGCTTTTTAAAAGTTATGTAAATCGGGTTATATTATTCATATAAGGTCACATGGAGAATTGATATACAATGATATGACAGTGATATAATTAATAATATTTTATACACAGCAGATGCTGTAAAGGTAGCCTATTTTAAGGTATAACAACATATATGTAAAATTAAGAATAAAATAAATGTATACTTACCACTGATTTCTATCCTTTTGCCTTTCCATGTGGCTTCAAGTTTACGAAGGAAATCTTCAAAAATGTGAACACTTGAATTTAATGACGTCTTTTTGTATCCTTTCACTCTTTTGGTAGTGTCATCTTCGTTATTTAATTCACTTTGTTTTTGATCGTACATTCTAAGTTCTTCAACAAGTTCACTGAAATGACATAAAACTTTCAGTAGGAGTCAGATTCCCAACCCAAACAGTTCTTACATAATATTTAATATTTCTTACTCATTTTTCAATTAACTCTTAGAGCTCGAAGGGACCAGCATGTAGTACATCAGCTGTTTCCTCCTTAGCTTATTTAATATGAATGTTGAGTAATAGCTCCAGTTCACCTTCCTTTTAATGCAGCATCTGGTATCAGATGTCTCAATAAATTGATATCAAATTTCTTTTCATATGAAAAACATGTAAATTTACAAAAATCTACATGTTTAACAAGTAAATCATATGTGCCATCATTATATATGTTACAAAAAATAACATTTAATTATGGTAAATGTCTGAAATCCTATCCTTTCAAATAATCCAATCAAATTTTTACAAAATAATTTGAACACATTTTATTACATTATCTTTGTTACATAATAAGTTCTCCATACTGTAAGGACTGCAGTTAATTTTAGTTGAACAATTAACATAACCATTATGATAACTTAATTTACTATAATAGACTTAAGTGTACTTAATCTATATATCTATATATATAAAAATGAATGTTTGTATGTTTGTCCTTTATGGAATCGTGAACTATTGGACCGATCATGATGAAAATTTGTACGTATATGTATTTTTCCACGGAGAAGGTTTATAAGCTATGCCCATCCCTTTCCCGATTCAGGATTCCGCCCCACTGGTTACAGAAATACCCATAAGAAATGCATTGCAGCAAACATATGTTAACGTCTTTTCAAATTTTTAATCAGCTGTTCTTTGTAAACATATATTACACTTATAGTTTTAAAGCATAGAGTAAGCTTAAGAGAAACGACAAATTTTGTTTAAACTGTTTTTTGCAATCACTGTTAAACATAGACTTTACTATCCAGATAATACAATTCAAATTTGACGTAAAAATTCACCTTTAACTGCAATATTTATTTAATATAAACCATGCTCATGCTTGATCAGAAGAGTAATGCAGATATCATAATTACTATCTTACGTTGGCTACAAATATAAAGAATGTTATAAAATCAACCTTAGTTGTTTTTTTTTGACAGAAGTATGGTTCTCAAAACTCCGTGTGTACATATTCTCTCGATCGAGACAACAAAGCAAGCTCAATCGTGGCATCGGAGATATAACTAATTTAATCTAAAATTTATTATAGTAAAAAAAAAAATTTACTAAGTAATATAAGGACTTCGGTTCTTAAGATTTGCGTGCGAAGCCGTGGGTAACAGCTAGATAGAGGCAGGAATATGGTACATACCTTCATAATACGCCCAAGAGGCTCACGATGGAACGACTATCAATTATCTCAGCAATGTTTAGAATGTGATAGAAAAAGAATAAGTGAATATAGTGTACTGTTTTCAACGGGAAATTGCGTGCGAAGCCGCGGGCAACTTTTGCAAAAAATTATTGAAATGCGCAGCAAAGCGCGCCGGGCCCGCTAGTATATATATATATAAATGAATGTTTGTGTGTTTGTCCTTTATGGAATCGTGAACTATTTAACCGATTATTATAACAATTTGTATGTATATGCATTTTTACATGGGGAAGGTTTATATGCTATTCCCATTGATGTAACTCGCCACCGAGCGGCGCTGCAAAAATGTGTTTTCAAAGCGCCTGCACATTCTAAACGCAATTACAAGATAGTTACGTATGTTAAATAGCCAAACACTATTTGAAGGCGCTAAGTTGTGACGTATATTTGGTTTTAAGATAAATTTCTGGTAGAACTTAAGCCTTAAGTATTAGACCACTTTATAGTACTGTAGAGTACATGTACGTGTACAATGGCTATAAACATACACAGAATTTCTTGATCGTGGCAATAAGGCAAATTCTACATTGGCGTTGGAAATATAAGTGACTTGAACTACAAGTGCACATACAGGGGCAAAGCTTAGAAAAGCGTATGTTAGCCGCGGGAAACAGCTAGTTCTCTATAAATAAGACCAATTATTTTTCTGATCACTCTGAAACATTTCCCTGATAATATTTGAAGATAAATCATGTCTATGTCATATTTAGGTATACATATAACGAATTTGACTAGTTAACTGATATAATGGGACGCTGTGTTTGTGAATACTGATTAAACTTTCAGAACTATAACGTTATGAATTTGCTAGTAGAAATAAAATGAAAAGACTTTATTTTGAGGCAGAGTTAGGGCTTAATATATATATATAGCAAGTAATGTGAAGGAAACACACACAAGTGTGTTTGGGCAGTAACTAATGTGTGGGGTTGGTTTGTAATATTCCTGATTGCAAGCAGCACTGAAAAGGTTAGAGTTAACCATTAAAAAAAACAAAAAATAAATAAAACTACAATGTAGTTTGTTACAATCTAAGAACTTTTGAGTTTTAGCGATGAGACTAGGCAAGTTCCAGCACGTGGACTATAAATGCAGTAGAGAAAGGGCGAACATCAACAACACCGACTTGAGATTATACATTTACAGTAACCCTCCAATGTCTAACAGTAGCTCCAACAGTTTTGAAAAGCTGGCCACATAGTGTTGAGAAATATGATAAAAAAACATGTGACTGTGTTTGTTGGGTGACCTAAGTTAAAACAACAGTGACGGACAGATACAAAAGAGTAAAGATGTTTTAGTTTCAATGGAGGAAACATTACGGAATGTAACTCTCAATAATTAGAAAAAGTGCATTAAACAGAACGAGCAACTTCAGAAAGTGGAAGTTGTGAAAGAAGAAATGCGTGACATTCCTAACATGGTTATACAGTTGGAGGAAGACAGTGAAATTAATAGTAATCACAGCACAAATTTAATGAAATCAGGAAATAATGCAATTGTATTGTTATAGATTTCCTAGTAATACTGTATATAAACAATACATGTGTTTTGCAATATTTTATTTGTATGTGTACTATTTATTATTAGTTGCACATTTAATTAATTGGTAAACAATTTCTTGTTTAAATAGAATACAGAATACAACTAAACTTTATACAAAACTAAGATTTAAGGTTTTTCAAAGGGTTCATTCAGAACATCAAAGCGGAAAGCCCAGTAACAGATTATTTGTTCCAAAGCTTAACCTTCACCAGTTATATCTGAGTTTACTATGACTGTATTGAACTTGAACAAGTTGCTTGTGGGCTGGGATCAGAACCACTCATCACACTGCTTCCCAAACTTTTGGTTGCCTCTTCACATACAAACACTCAGTATTGTTCGTAACCAACATGATTTCCCCATTAATTATAAAAAACAGTTTGGAATAGTGTGACGTATAATACTAGCAAGCTTTAGGATCAAAAATTACATTTTTACTAAAACAAGTGGAGTATTAATCAATTTGACAAAACAGCAGAATTGTTTTACCAACAAACACATCACTTTTAGTGCATACTTTCATTGGATAAATTTTTGCTGCATTCTTTGGCTTGAAGGAGCAGCAGATCTTGCCAGTCTTCGGGTGGACACAAAATAAAGATTTGAGCAGATGGTTCATACCTTTGGACACATTTTATGACAAGTCTGCGGTAGGTTATCAGCATACACATACCTTATAGTGGGTACTGTCGTTGGATCAAACTTTGCTGCGCTCTTTGGCTTGAAGGGGGTGCAGACCTTGTCAGTCTTCGGGTGGACACAAAACAATAGTTTGAGCAGATGGTTCAGACCTTTGGACACATTTATGTCAAGTCTGTGGTAGGTTATCAGCGTACACATACCTTATAGTGGGTACTGTCGTTGGATCAAACTTTGCTGCAATCTTTGGCGTGAAGGGGGTGCAGACCTTGCCAGTCTTCGGGTGGATACAGAATGGAGACTTGAGCAGATGGTTCAGACCTTTGGACACATTTATGTCAAGCCTGGGGTAGGTGTACTGAAGAATTATTTCGTCAACGACATGCTTCAGTTTCCATTTCAGATTCTGTAACGGATAAATGGCATAAAACTCAGATTTACTGACCGTTTGGATCATTATTCTTCACTATAATAAAGTTTAACGCTTTGAGTGCTAGCCAATATTATAACTCGATGTACTGAGAAACTATTTTATTACCAAGTAAATGTATTGAAAAGTGCAAGACTACGTTTTACAGTTTTGCTAAGGTTTAGTAAAACAGCTGTGATTTTTTCAATTCGATAAGTCATGAATAGAAAAGTAAACACATTTTTTGTTTTATTATGAATAATCTGGGAAACACACTTCTCTAACAAGATACCCCACATTTTATAATCCCATTTTAAACATGCTACAAAAGTAACTTTCAAACAATTTCAACAAAACTTCAAAGGTTTAAACATTTTTATGGGTAAAAATGCACTTAGGGAAAACATTAAACAATGTGGAATAGTATTATAATTTACTTTAAGTAGATAACATTTGTAAGCCATATATACTTGTTTATTTCACTTACAGTTTAGTTACAAGTTAGTACATTTGAACACTTATTTAGTTTTTATTCAAAAACAATTCAATACAGCCCTCTCCACTCCCTCTTCAAAGAGATAGACACACCTCATCTTTCCTCTCTGAACTGATAATATATCTTTGTTAATTATTTATATCTATCACCAGGATCATATCTGAAAGAATCTGAATCCTTAATAATCACAGCATAAAACAAATATTGCCATTTTCACACAGTGTCAGTTTTTTATTTTGTTCCAAAGCCTTTCTAACAAAGTTCTTAAAAACAAGGTGTACATTTCCAAAATCAGTGACTGGATACCCCAACTGCCTATCAGAAACAAACCTTAATCTGAGCAGCACTGTTGACAGTTTTCACCAAAGCGTTCCACCGATCCTTGGATGTGCTACAGTCGTTCATTGCCCTCTCCACTTCCTCTCTCACTGTCTTGTCTGGTATCAAAGTCAGGACCTTGGCCATACGTTCCTTGGTGCCCAGAAAGTCTTGGTCACCGACAATCATCTCTTCAAACTCTTTGTTGATCATGTTTCTCGCTCGCCTGTTACAAAATTAGGTCATGGAATAGTTTTAATACAGACTATATTTTGGTTTTGTCCCCTATTTAGTGGAAACTCATTTATGATAGAACTAATAAACATTAAACATTGATTACTATGACTAAATAAGAAAATTTGTAATATATAAATCATTATATATGGATAGGCAAAACTGCTTATGAACAAAAAAATGTGATATGGAGATCTATCCTGGCTTTTATTTTATGATTATTGTAGATATTTTTATAAATAATTGGCAAACTTGGCTTTCAAATACATTACAATGTTTCCTTTATAGCTATATAATAAAAGCTTGTATATTAAGGAGAGGAAACTTAAATCCTCAATATAAATGTTAAAACAACTACAAAAGTTACATTATTGCCACTATTAAATTTGGTTCCCACCATATATAAAAAGATATCCTCCAAAAAATTAATTTACACAAATTAGAGAGGATACATCAAACAACATAAGTTACAATATTGAAATTAATCAAATGTACTTGCCCTACTTCCACTTCCCATACACACTCCAGTACCAGTTTTTTGTGTAGATCATTTGTGAAAAGAGTACCATTGAATTGAATTTAACACTCTTATGGAAACCGCGGTCTCACACGCACTAGGGAAATTTGTTTCTCTCTTGTATTGGCAACACTGTGCGAGCGTGGGGTCTGGTCAGCTCAGTAGCTGCCTCCCTCACCCCCCTCTACCACTACTACAAATATTGATCGTTTTCGGCAAAGCGTTTGACCTTGACGTATCGCTAGTCAAAACCTACACGGTCTGTGTGACCAGGCGTTTCCGTGAACGTTGTGCGCGTAGCGGTCTGCGAGACCAGGTGTTTCCTATAACGTGTGGTGGGTATTTGAGACGAAAATGGACCGGCCAAGTACCAGTAGATCAGTGAACACTAGTGACCCAGATTATAGTGACAGGATACGTAGGTTGTTGGACTATGAAAGTGATGTCGATTCAGCCGAAAGTTTTGAAGAAGTTGACGATTCTGACGAAGACCCCGATTACATACTGTTCGAGGAGGAAGCTGCTACGAGGGAGCCTGTGGTACCAGAAGAATCATCAGAAGATTCAGCAGATGAAGAAGCACTACTAGATCGTGACCAAGCTGATTACGCTCTGCCAAATCCTGGTAATCAAAACGTTTCTCAAAAAAATATTCAACCTGATGCTGCCTTACCGATTTTCTTTCTTGAAAGGTCAAAGAAAACTGAATTTGAACCTCCCAATGCATGGACTTCAAAACAGCCTATTACTCAGGTGAGAACTCCTGCCAGAAATATTAGAACTGGTTTGCCAGGTGTTAGGGGTGGCGCTAGAGAATTAGGGAACAAACCAAAGATAACAGAGGTTTGGAATCTTTTATTTGATGATGAGATGATAGACACTATTGTAGTAAATACAAACAAAAAATTGCAGAGTCAAATTCCAAAATTGGGAGACAAAACAAATAAAAGTAACTACAGGGATACTAATAAAAACGAGATAAACGCACTTCTAGGTATAATTATGCTTTCTTCAATTCTGAAGTCAAATGATGAGAAAATACTATCTATGTTTTCCAAAGGCTCTTTCAGTCGACCTATATTTTCTAATACAATGTCTGAAAAACGATATTTAATTTTAATTGCTTGTTTGAGATTTGACGATGCTAATACACGCACTGAAAGATTGAGAACCGATAAAACTGCACCAATATCAGAGATATTTACTAAATTCATATCTAACTGTCAGAGAAATTATTGTGTATCATCTGAAGTAACGGTGGATGAAATGTTAGTACCATTTAGAGGAAGATGGAATTATAAGGTCTACATGCCAAAAAAACCCAAAAAATATGGCATAAAAGTAATGTGTTTAGCGGATGCTAAGACATCATACTTGCTGAATACATACATTTACGCAGGCAAAGGAAGTGACAGCTTAGGAGTAACAGAATCTGAGAAAGAGTTGAGCATTCCTATGCAATCCATAGTCCGTCTATGTCGCCCTATCCAGGGATCCAACAGGAATGTAACGGCTGATAACTGGTTCACCTCCATTGAAGTAATAGATGAACTGTTGAAGAGGAAATTGACTTACGTAGGTACAATGAAAAAAGACAAAAAAACAAATTCCTGAAGAATTTCTGCCGAACCCTAATCGAACTCCTGGTTCTTCCATCTATGGATTCCGACCAAAAATGACTCTTCTAAGCTACGTTCCTAAAAAGAATCGAGCTGTTATATTAGCATCAAGTATGCATCACACTGCTCAATACAATGAAGAGAAGAAAAAGCCAGAAATTATTTTGTACTACAACAGTACAAAATGTGAAGTAGATCTTCTCGACATGAAATGTGCAGTGTACTCTTCAAGCCGTAGAACCAGGCGTTGGCCTCTTGCTGTCTTCTACAGGCTTGTGAGCATAGGAACCATAAATTCATTTGTGATGTACATGAGTTTCAAGGACATACCCGATATGACACGCTTTGACTTCATAAAAGCCTTGGGCTACCAACTCATTGCCCCTCATGTACAAGCAAGATTGATGAACACCAACCTTCCACGTGAACTACGGGCGAACATAGAGAAGACCATGGGTGAAGAGCAGCCAGAGCCACATCAACAGCCTCAAGCCCGACAGCTTCAAGCCAATCTCCCACAAGTTCCGTCTGATAAAATGGAGAAAAGGAAAACATGTTCTACTTGCCCATGGGCAAAACAAAGAAAAACTGCATACATGTGCATTGACTGCAAAAAGCCCGTGTGTTTGGAGTGTAGTAGAAAAGTTTGTTTAGAATTTGCAAAATACAAGTAATTTAGATTCTTTATCTACCATAGACACTCGTTTCCTCCTTTAGTATATTATATTAGTAGTACGTAACAAATTAATTAAATCTAAATGTTCCATAATTAAATTTTAGCTTTGATGGATTTAGATTTATGATAAAGAAAAATAATTTATCTTTTTATCAAATTTTTGTTGTAATATATGGTATTTTTTTGTATATGTACTTAAAATAAATATCATATAACAAATGGAACTTATTTTTTTAATGTGTGACCTTTATATTCAATTTATATTTAAGTGTTGTGATAGAAGGCTACAAAAACGAAAACGCGGTCTCAGAGACCAGGTGTTTCCATTGACGTAATTTTGAATACGTTTCCGTAATAGTGTTAATCAATTTTGCAAAATGATTTCTTTTTGAATTTTTGTAATGTATTACTGCTTATGATGCACTGCCAGCTAACCTTCACCAACAAGATATTGCTCAGTGGGGACTGATTAGTTGGCACCTTATGCAAAGGATAATTCCTGTTTCCTTTTTTTTTAACAAGGTAGGAGTATTCTACATCAAATGATGCGTAACAGGCCTTGTTGAAGTTGTATGCGAAATTTCAGGTTTACAGCACATTTCATTCTCGAGATGTCTTGTGAACAGACAAACAATCGGACAGAAAGGAAATTTGTACAGACTCCAAGCAGACAGAAGAGAAATCTGCCAGTCTACTACTGAGTGATTGACTTTAATGAAAATATTTCTTTTTTATTTAATGTTAACATGCAACCTGAGGAATGTAAAAAATTAGTTATTTAAAAAATATTTTGAAGTGAATTTGCCCTTTTGATGAAATATATATATATATCTAAATCTAATTAAAATATGTCTTTAAACTTAAAAATTCAAAATTATTGAATCTGTAACCATTCTTGATGAATTTATAAATAAAGATATTACTGATTTATTCATTAGTTCCTCCTTCGGATTTCAAACGTTGAAATGTGTGTAAAAGATAATTGTACAAGAAATAATTGAAAGTACTGAGAGTGGTATTTAATGACAAAGGTTACTCTACTAATCCTATTAGCGGAATCAGCTGAAGTCGTTTGGAAAAACTTGTGTTAGACTTATGATATAATTTTAGATCTGTTTATCTCAAAAACCAGTCTATTATAAAAAAAGATATTCTAAGCTCAGAAGTGGAGGCTTTGTAAATTTGGTATGTGCTGCTTCAAATCTTATTAGCTAACAAACCCAAGAATAATTTTACCTAATTGAAGTGTATTTACTTACATGAGTATGTTTCTTATACTTACACACATATTTGATTTTTTCAAAATCAATCTATTATTTATTTAAATCATCTTTCATTCTGACTTTAATAAGCGAAAAAAACTCTTATATATCTCTTAAATGTATCTGAAATATCATCAATAGTTTTAGAATAATGATATTATGTTTACACAGTTTTTTTGGATTTGGAGTCTATACTTGCCACAAAACCAACCAATAGAACCTTATATATAGAACACAAAATATTAGGCTATAGCATTAAGGCATAGTATGTGTAAAGGATTATATAGTATGTGTAAATCCTTGCGTCCCAATCACAATAGACCTTACATGATGTAAAAATTACTGCAGGTTCTTGATTAATAAAGATTAAATTCAACAAAGTTAAAATTTTTGTTTCTCATCCATAAAGTTTTCTAATTATTTCCTTTCAATTTGTACAATTGCACCATTGCAAGCAATGTCCAGAACTGTCTAGACTAATCGTTCTACTATGCGTCCATTGGATTAAAACTCAGTGTGTGTGAAAAGGTGATTCTAATAAACCACTGTGTAGATGGACACGCCACAGTGCCAGCCAGTTCCAGTAGCTGGCTGTTATCCACCACGTTACTGTCGCAGTGTTCATTGTTTATGAAAGAATCAATACTGTTCTTCGTGCCACTAAAAAAGAATATGTACTTTTTTTGTCCCTCGAAAACTGTGTGTGTGAAAAGAGCATTACACAAGAGTAAGCTCTGTGAATCCGAACCAACATTTCCTGGAGCACAATTTCACTATACTCTGCCAAAATCACTCAAGAGTATGCCAGAATTATGTACAGTGTGCCAGGTAATATGCTCAAGAAAAAACTTACTGTTGGTTGCTAGGACAGTCATTCTATAGTGTGAAGGAGATGTTGACCTGGAGAGAAAATTAACATTAAGGACTGTGCTTAGCTTGAGCTTAGGTGAGTTGAAGCCTTCTATTCTGATAGGTACTGTGTCCTAATTATTGTTTAAACATATTTTGACATTAGTCACCAGTTGTTCAATGTGGCAACAATGTGTGTGTGCAATTTGCTATTAAGGCCTTCTTTGGTAGCACTAAATATACATTAAACTTGTGTATTGAAATACTAAAGAGTTTTTAAAAGATGTGTCTACATACTTTTAGATACTTTTGTAGTAAAAAATTTTTTTTTAAATTATAAAAATTATTTTTAAACTAATAAATAAGAAACACAATTTCCTCTAATAATTTCAGTGACATTAAATTTAAAGAGTTTTTTTAAGTACTGTCGAGCAGACAGGAGTAGATACTGTACATTGCTTTAACTGTCTAAGGTGGCTGGAGCTTTGCAAAGGTCAGTATCAAACCAGGAAGGCAGGAGACGAATCTGCAGTGATCACGGGCCCAAAGAGGCTGCCCCCAGGGGGAGTTTTATCTCCTCTCCTGTGGGCGAGGGTAGTGGATGATATCCTAAGCAAAGCAGAGAAGAGGGGAATAAGGCTACTATGTTATGCGGACGACCTAGTGCTTATGATTAAAGGAAAAAAACAAAGGCATGCTGGAACGCCTAATACAGACAGAACTTAACTTCATAAATAACTGGTGTCATGGGGAAGGTCTGCGGATCAACCCATCAAAAACAAATATGATTACCTTTACCAGGAAAAGAAAATTTCAGCTAGCACAACCTGTCCTGGAGGGAATCAGCATTAACCAAACAAAGGAAGTGAAGTACCTGGGTTTAATCCTGGATGAAAAGCTCACTTGGAAACTCCCTTATTAGGAACAGGATATCCAAAGCAATAATGGCCCTTGGGGCCTGTAAGAGACTTTTTGGATTTAAATGGGGACTTAAACACAAAATTATATATTGGATTTACGAAACTATAATAAAACCAACAGTCACATATGCTGCCTTAGTGTGGTGGCCGAAGGTAGAACAAACAACAGCTGCAAAAAGGCTACAGTCTTCAAAGGTTAGCTTGCTTAAGCATCACGGGAGCGATGAGCTCCTGCCCAACACTAGCAATCGAAGCGGTCCTGGGTTACACTCCTCTTGGCCAGGAGGTGATGAGAACAGCTGTGATGAGCGCAATGAAGCTTCTAGGAACAAAGGTAATAAATGCTACCTCCTTAGAAGGCCACATGAAAATATTGCAAAAATTTCCTGAGGCTGAAATGCTAACCAAAGTATCAGATGCTATGGTTAATACTCCTTTGAAAAACCATACACGGTCTCTATCGGAAGTAGGGAGAAATGGATTAAAAAGGAGGCCTACCCTACAAAAGGAGTCCTGAAGTTTTTCACCAATGGTTCACTCCTAGACTCTAGGGCAGGATACGGAATACATGGACCTGGAGTTGACATGGCTGTGCCCCTAGGAAGACATGCCACGGTTTTTTCAGGCGGAGGTCATGGCAATAGACTCATGTTCCAGAAGACTCATACAGTTGAGGACAAAAGGATTATCATACCTAATACTTTCTGATAGTCAGGCTGCACTGAAGGCACTGGATACCTGTTCGTTTGATTCGAAAGCGGTCTGGGAATGCAGGAATGCTCTAGCTGAGCTGGCAACGAATAACAGAGTATCACTCGGTTGGGTACCGGGTCATGAATGTATTCATGGGAATGAAAAAGCGGACATCCTCGCCAAAAAGGGAGCAGATACGGAGCAGAATCCACATTGGTGGGGCCTGAGCCAGATTGTGGGATAGCCTTCTCCAACATTAAAGCTCTGGTCAAAGATTGGGAAAAGAGGACAAGACACAAGAATTGGAGTAGAGCCTCAGGTTTAAGACTATCCAAATTGTTTATCTCTCCTTACGTTAAAGGGTGGACAGCTCTCCTAGACCAGAATAAGGAGGATATAAGACTGATATTAGGAATGTTGACAGGACATGGCCCTCTGAGGAGGCACCTTATGAAGGTAGGCCTTAGTCAGAGTAGCGAATGTAGACTCTGTGGAGAGGAGGAGGAGTCAGCGGAGCACATTTGGTTAGATTGTCCTGCCATCGTAGAGACTCGGAAAAAATACCTGGGAGCATATCTCCTCAGCCCCAAGGACATTAGAGAACAGGAGCCCTTAAATCTGATTGGTTTTTGCAAAAGCCTCGGTCTTTGAGGGCACAAAATTAAAGTAAGGGAGGTGCAAACGCCCTTTTTAGGACTAAGCGCGGGGACAAACTGTCCTCTTCTCTCAGGAAAGGGGGAAAAAAAATCAAACCAGGAATATTAATATCTTTGTCCTGTTTTTGGTCCAAACTATACTATCTTGTATATTAGTACACTCTACATCTGTATACTATCACATACTGTATCAGGTATCGACAGAAAACAATTCGTTTCAAACAGTTCAATGCAGATTAGGCTAGATGATAACTTGTGCCCAAACCAAAAAGCTGTTTATTTTAATTTTAATTTAATAACATCCAACAAAATAGTGCTATTCTCCAGTTTCTAAATAGATTTTTGATTACCTATACCGCGTAACAATGTTTTTGATTCAAAAAAATAGTTTTATCCTGAACGGGGTTTAATGCCTTTTTTACGGATACAAACTCTAAATAGAAGTTTTCTACTTTTGTAAATACAAAATAAAAATGTTCAACAGTTACTTTTATATTTTCTTAGCATTAAATGTGTTGAAGACAATTGTGCAATGCATTTAAGGCTTACTTTATGGAAGGATGCATTTCTGAGGGAATGACGACCTTCTTATCCTTATTCTCACCGCCAGAGACAACTTGCAGGTACTCAGCAACAGCTGAGCGAGCCGACTGGTCAAGCATGCGAGCAGACTCATCACATACCCAACAGTGAACACCTCGCCGGCCCGAGAACACCCATAACAAGTGCTCGAATCCAAAGTCCTCTGTCAACAGAAAAAATTTTAAACATATAAATAACCATAGACCTAGACCTATAAAATTATAGCAAGTGATACTATAAACTTAACCTGTTTCCACTGTCTACCTCACATCATGTGTGATTTGCTACCCCACATTGGTTTGACATTAATTGACCAGTGAGGAATGGAACACCACTACAAACATAAATACACCTACGCCACCAACTATGAAGATAGCCAAGCATTGCCTGGATGGCAAAAGTTTTAGAGCAACCATCACTTGAAAATCACGATGAATTTTTAATGTTCCAACAAGTTTTTCCATGTTTAAAAACTAGTATCTTTTCAAAAATACTAAATGAAGAAGTGTAACAATGTTATTTCTAATGAGGTGCTGGTTGGAAGATTGTCTGGCCTCATAACCTTGATATCTATGATTACATTTTTTTATTTTAATAACTCTTCTTACATAAAATTACTTGCTTATAAAACTATAATATTTAATATTTGAACCTTATGATTCTGATATCATCTTATTACCTTTCTAACCTTTCAACGTCAGTAACAAACTTTAAACTATTGAACTTAAAATTTTATTGAACCCCAACAATTCAATAACCACTGATTTTAATAAATTAGGAGTAAGTCACACAAAGTGACAGGCTTCACTGAGGTTACATGCAAATTTTCAAGTCTATAGTTTATCACAATTGCATTGTTAATTACACTACATCTATTTCTTGAGTTAATGAAAGTGACTATTTAGAGTGGAAGTTTTATAGAGAAGACGGACGAAAATATATTGAAGGTAACATGTTCGGGAGACCCTCAATGTCAACAAGTTTTTCTCACCTAGGACACAAGCCTGAGAAATATCTCCTTGAACTTGGTCCTAAAAGGCCCTTTGTGTTTGTTTGCAGAATGACAGGATATACAGGATAGGTAACATTAGGGATAGGAGCCGTCTCCTGTCGAGATTTCGTGAGGAGGGATAGCAGGCACTATGTCAATCATGCTATCTTGGAAAAAGGAAAGGCCAGCCCTGTTCCAGCCTCTCCAGTAAAGCGAGTAGGTGACAACACTACCTCATTTCCAGTCTAGCAGCAGCTTTTAATACTAAGAGCTTCAACCACTACAACAGTTATCCTCTGAAGTAGACTAGACCTATTGGCCCTACCTGCCACCCTTATATTTCGCAATCTGCGATTAGTGATGTGCCACTCCTGCCATTCTTAGGGTTGTCCAGGTATGTGACACATCAGATTTTACTGAAGGTTCAACTGGAAGGTATGTTCCAGCCAGAACTAAACCTTTCTTCAATGGAATGTCAACAACATACAAACACATTGAACAAATTGGAGATTTAACCCTAGTTGTGGCAATTGTCGCTTATACAAATCCAAGAGACTGATTATGAATAGCAGCCACTGTCTATGAATAGGGCACACTGTTACTATTTCATTTGTAACAGTAAGAAAAATCAAGTATTGCGTGATCTAGGAACCAAAGGAAACTTAATTTCCTTAATGCGCAAAATGTACAATTGACTCATACAGCTGTTTATAAAGTCAAATTTATTTGGAACTTAGATATTTTGACCAATGCAGTTTCTATGTCTGCTGATCATTAATGCTCGGTACTGTTATGTGTTTTTTTGTAATACATTTTTGTTGTATTTTATTCAGTGTTGTATATATTCTTTCAGTGTCTTGTGTTAAGTGTTTGTAAAAAACATAAATAGTACCCATACATATAATAAAACACAAATTTTCATAGACCACTTTAGAATTTGGAAAAATGTCTATGATTCACAATACAATTTTAACTGATATTAAAAACAGCTGTTAACATCTTTAAACCTTCTTTATGTTTCACCAGAAGTTTGTCAAGGACACTGAAACATTTGTTAACATTTTGATTTTATACAGTACTAAGTACACTGCTTGATCAGTAAGGGAATACAGCCAACAGTGATAGGTTACGCTATAACTTTTATTACTGATTGCACCAGTAATTGGAAATACTTTGTTAAGGTTTGCTTTTGGAAATACTATGAAAACAGTGTAATAAAATTCACTGTAATGAGCAAAGCTGTGAATGTTTGCACATGAGGTACTCAAACACACCTTGGACATGTTGCTTTCATTTATACTGTAATATGGAATTTTTAAAGTGGCTTAAAGAAAATCAGAAGAATGAAAATTAACATTCCTCAACCAGTCAATCTCTCCCTGACTACAGCCAGATAAATAACAATACTACTGAGAATCAAAACCTGTAAACTATTATTTTGAAATGTTATATGAATTTAGTTAGGATTTCGCCCTTTACTGAATGATGATTTTTGATCGCAGTAGGCTTATTCGTCTTGAGTATGTATATTTTCTTCATAGGAACAACAATTCAAATCCAATTATGGCACTGAAATTATCTTAAACCAAAGTAGATTACAGGTGCTTGAAATTAATGGTTTTTTAGCAAAGTAGATTTCTGAAACCTACATATTTTCTTGATCATGGCAACAAGGCAAATAGAAATGTTCCTTAACCTCTGATTGTATTTTAACCATGAACAGTGAAATAATATATACCTGATGTATGCCTACTTACGTCTGAAAAACTATCATATGATATTACATCACACGTGCTTTAACTAAGTACCGGTAGGCTATGAGTTTCGATTTTAAAAAATTGTTTGTGAAACCATGGGCAACAGCTAGTTAAGAGATATAATCAAAATCAACTAAAAATTGGAGTGTAATGCAAAGAGAAATCTTTCTCCCACTGGTCCTGCACAAGACATACAATGAAATACTGGAAGAGTACATTTTTTTCAACTTGCTGGACATTTGTATGGTAAAATATACAAATGTTATGTGTGCACATCAATGTTTCCCTGATACAATCGTGTTCATGAAAGGAATAATTCCATTCTGGAATTGATCCTTCTACACCCAATTCGTCTCTTGAACCTGCTGCAAGAGATGCAGGAACTTAATACAAAATTGAAAAGTTATCTTCAAGCAAATTGAGAATATGTGATGTTTGCCTTAAAGATAAAAGAACATGATTCTCGTACCCTGCAATATAGGAGTCCTCAAAGAATGCTCCTAAAAACTGATACACCACTGGAAGTGAATTGGCAACATAAAGCTGTGCAGTCTAATAATTATGTGGGTTAGTTACTTTTTGCATAAAACTGTAAATTGTCAATTGTTTGTAAAAATTTCAAAAACTAGGCTCAGTTTGCACTTATACAGCTAACAACTAAATTTTTCAAAAATACAGTAAAGAATATTTAGCAAGTTTTAGCAATATTAGATGTTCAAAATTCTTAAATGTTAAAACATTACTAATTTCAAAGTCCATATGAAAAAAAATCTGTTGACCGAGGATGGCTCCACAGAAAGGCAAAAAAACTCAACAGTTAATTTTGTACGAAAATATTCGATACAGTGGGAAATGGAAAATGTTTGATGTTAGTCATGACACTAAAGGAAAATTCTAAAACTACGATGTAAAACCTTTCCAAACCATAGTAGTGTGTAAACATTATTCCATTTCAGGTTGTTTCAAACATTTGCTATATATTAAAACGAACCCAATTTTGGCCAGTTAGGCATTTTCACTGTTTCTGAAAAATCATCTATTTGGCTTGCTGGAGAGTTAGGTTGATCTCACAACTTATCATCAAAATTTTCAATAACATACCTCTGAGTGCTGTATCCAGTATTCTAGCAGCCAGTGCCATGAATTTCCAGCACTTGGTGCAGATGTCAGCTCCAGAGCAGCAGTTCCTGACATCATCATAGTCTGTCATATCAATGTCGAACACAAGCTCCTTCTGGAGAGGGGCAAACACTGATGACCTTCTTCGGTCCTTGGGTCTGGAACATTGTACATATTTGAAACTTACCCACTAACCAGTGTAAGTATCTTACAATAACATTTTTTGAGAGTAGAGTGTAATAGGAGGCTTTAGTATGGGAGTGAGATGGGCTCCATTACTAAGCACTGAATCTTTCCACATGTTTGTTGGCTGCAATGGGGTTGCCCATTATTGTATAAAAACGACTGCATGCTTCAACCAAACTAAACAATATTGCACAAATAATGACCTAGTATTAAATGAAAATAAAACCGTACAAATAGTTTTCAACACAAAAAACAAAATTACAAACCTAGCACCTCTCCTGGACCTGGAAGTAAGCAATGTGACCAAATATCTAGGCATCACAATTGACTCGAAATTGTCATGGAAGCCCCACATAGACCAACTAAGTAAGAAACTCTCCTCAAGTATCTATGTAATTTGCAGAATTAAACAAGTATGTAGCATGGAGGTAGCCAAAGTTGCCTACTTTGCTCTTTTCGAAACGCACCTAAGATACGGAATAGTATCATGGGGAGGAACATCAGCGTCCAACATGGGAAAGATTCTTACTCTACAAAAAAGAGCAATTAGATGCCTAGCAGGACTACATCACCAGGAAAGTTGCCGGGAATATTTTAAACAACTAAAAATTCTCACAACAATCTCACTCTACATCCGGGAAACCATTCTGCATGCAGTCACTTCACAGCAGTTAAGATATCAGGAACTACATCCATATAACACAAGAAATGCCACAAACTTCGCCCTGCCCTTACACCGCTTAAGCCTCTCTGAGAAGAAACCCTCATACCAAGGAGCGCCGCTGTTTTTCAACCACCTGCCCGATCATCTAAGAAACCTGCCACCTCAGTGTTTCGCGAACCAACTAACAAAATGGCTGCAAGAAAGGCCCTACTATTCAGAGTCCGAATTCTTGAGCACCTGATACAGTGCAGCGCAAGACAAGAGCTTCCTCTGGACATCAAACTTTGTATTATATAACAATGACACAAAAACTTTTTACACTGTATAAATTTTACTAACCACAACTTTTGTTTTATGACACATGTACTATTCTCTATGAATATGTAAATAAAGAAAATTGTCTATTGCCTATTGTCTATTGTGAGATGTTATATAGTAGGAATTCTGTGCGCTACAGTCAAATTCGTCTAATCCTTGTTTTTAGGTTAGAGGTTTTTAGGAAGGTTTAGGAAGGGTTTAGGAAGGTTTTTAGGTTGTTTTTAGGATATGCGTATCTTACAGTATGCATAAGGGTTTGGATGGCTTGATCATGTGGTAAATATTTGGCTATAATCATACCTTGTGAATCCCAATAACGAGTCAGCATAACCTTTCCGGCACTTTCACAACTTTTGAAATTTTGTGGATGGGGTGAACACGGCATGTTTGTTGTGCGATAGATGTGTTCCTCTGGATTATAGTAATAAATCCCGGTTTCATCTTTAGTTAGTTGTGATGTTCTGCAGGAAATTATTTCATTCATCTTCCTATCGGCACTGATTGGTAAGCAACTTTTAAGATAAAATTTTTTTTAAGAGTAAACATTTTAGACACCCAACAAGTGCACACTTACAGTGCCCTAAGTTGTGAATCATATTACCCGCTATTTACAGATATCAAGAAAAGAAGTGTTTCCATGCTGTTTTATTTGTCTGTTTTCCCAAATAAGCTCATCAACATGGGAGCTATTTTCATCTGTTGTTACACTCAATAAATGGGAGCAACAAGAAGCATCTTCGGCTTTTAACTCTCTACGTTCACAACTGTTAGATCTTAAAACCAACTTTCTAACGTAACTATATCCTAGTTCCTTCACTGTAAACACTTGTCATTCTTCGATGAATATTAATGGGCAGACAATACTCTGCAACTTGATTACCGGCCTTTGTTTTAACCGCAACAGAAAACTTATCTTACACATATTAAACAAGAACATCAGACTAAATGAACTAATAAAAATAATATGTGGTACAGGTTTTTAACTGAACTTTATATCTTTCATATCTAATTCTGATAAGCTATCTTGATATTCACCGGCGCAATAAGCTCAAAGGCGTTACTTTATTTGCTTCATAGAGAGGGTTTCCTTCTAAATTGAAAATAAAATGATATTTTTATATACTTTTCAATTCTTACCTGGTATTGAATACAGCTCCAATATCAATTTTGAAAGGGCATTTCTGTTGTATCGCTTTTTCCATTTCGTCTTGGTTACAGAAAGACTGGTACCGGATGTACACATCATCCTGCAGTGTGAAAGAAAATTCTCTGTTCGGGAAGCAGTTCGGGTCCACTGTAAAGTATAGAACTAAGTTATGTTAAACTATAATTGACCTATTGAATGTGATAATGATTTAATACTTTCAAATCTAAGAAGAATCTAATATAATACAGTAAAGTATAGACCTATTTATTTAATGTATTGAACAATACAATATGAATTGTTGAATAGTACTTTTTTCTATCTGTATGGGATGGTATACAAAATATAGCATATTTCAAATCAATAGAGAAAAATAGGATGTTGATTTTAATTTTAAAATTTATTTCTCTGTTACGGATATGATCAAAAGGGGATTGCCTCCATAAGCAAGCTTATAATAGCAGGGTCCTGTTTAAGCTGCACTGTTAAGATCATTCTTATTATTCTTTGATACTGTCACTCCTGAACTGATTTTTATCATGAATTGATGTATAACGACTGGTCTACAACATTAGGAAACATTAGGTCTACAACAAAGAATATAAATACAGAAAGGTTAGGCTGATTAGTATTTATTCAATATTGATTCTAAGATATTACTTAAATCTCTATTGCAATGTATAGTTATTTAATAAAACTTTGATTAAATATAAAGTAATATATATAGTTTTCATTTTGACGTGACAACGTCTTAAATTAGGTTGCGGCTCGGAGTCACTCATGAAAAAGTGTAACGCCCGGTAACGTTACGATGCCCGTCCAGTGGGTCCGCCGCACGGGATCCGCACGGGATAAAGCAGATAACTATGTTTATTCTTGAAAATGTGGAGTGCTTAGATTCGTCATTTACAACAACTACAACAATAAAGGTTGTATGTTAATGTTTAATGTTTAGTACACTGATATTTCATTATCGTAAACTATGATTGATTGATTAATTGTTAGATTGACACAAAAGTTGAGAAACTGAGTTTATAGGTTATGTCATACTATTGACAAATGTTGATAGTGTTAAGTAAATTATTAGTTTAAATCACTCTGCAATCAATCGTAATTCAGTCGATTGAGAAGAAACAGCGCGTATTGCTAGTCAAACATTTAAAATAACAAATTATAACCTCTAACCTGTCATAACAGTGCGACCAAACAAACGAACTAAACCGACCAATCACCACGCGCGGAGTTAGAATAATTAACTGTGTTTAGCAAGAATTTCAAATTCCAATTTTAGTAAATGTTTTATTCAACTTTACCATTTACAATAACAAATTTTAATTAATTTCAAATTATGTACAATGTTTTAGTAAACAAAACATATTTCTATAGTTAAAATTTGTGCAATTCTTATTTTCATTCAATTCCTTGTTCCTATTGTACAATTTAATAATATTCATATCAATAAATATTCTACCGACAAAAAGACGTCACGTAAAATCTTCGCCCGTAAAACCGACTTTACAGGCAACCATAATTTTTTTTAATAGGTTCTAATAAAATTACCAAGACCTAAAAATTACAATAAAGTTAAATAAAATTACAGTAGACTATGTCTCAAATGTGTGTATAAAGTTTTATAAAAATTGGCTCGTACGTTTTTGAAGTACGACCATCCATAGATTTGTTTTGTCAGCACATAGCCTGTAAAATCGAAAAATCACCTGTAAATCTTCGAAAATAGGCGTGGCCAAAGAACGAGATATATATTGTAATATAATGGACTGTGTCTCAAATGTGTATATAAAGTTTGATCAAAATTTTTTGACGTACTGTCATTTATAGATTTGTTTTTTCTGCATTTGGCCTCTTAAATTGAATAGATTTTTTTCAGGAATATTTGACTCACTCTAATACTAGTATAGAACCAATATTGATTCACTCATTTTGCCGAGCTGATTCATTTATATCACTAACTAGGAAAACTGTTAGTAACTGTAGACATTTCATGTGTGGCAAACTTTTTAAAATAAGCTTTCAAAGTAATGAAATTGGAGTGACCATTTTAACATTTGATATTGCACACATATAGGATCGCTGAGAGATTAGATTGTATTCCCAACATTAATTAATTAATTAAAGTAGGGTATCACCTTTAATCATCTACCAAATGTTTTTCAGCCCAATACTTAGACACTCACAGTTACCGTAGCTCAGCCATCGATAATACGGCCCGAAAGGAAACAACTTTTTGTAGTAAAGTGGTAGCAAGTCAGGAAGCTGGTCATCTGAGTAGCTCATGTTTGCCAAATTTTCCTGTAATAATCAAAACACAATTGTAGGCTATCAGTTAGTTATTTGCCAACTTCTTCAAAATAAAGGGTTTAAAGGGATGAGGCGGTTAGTGATTTTCTATTCATTGTTTTACTAAGTTAACTTCTTAATTATTCATTTGACTGAACTCCATAGGCCAACATTACAGTATCTGGGCTGCTAGCTTCATAGAACCGCACTAACTTGGAAACAAACATTTACATTACAGAAAAAATAAGGTAGGCAATATTTATATTCACATTCACATTACCATAAAAAAACTTTATATCAAACACTCCAATAAATAGGTGAATTTATGGAGTGTTGAAGGGATAGGAGAGATTATTGTCACATGAAAGTGTGCTTGACAAGCTGGCTCCCTTAGCAGGCTGGTTTTTGATTTATCGAGGTACGTACCATAACATATTTGAGTTATAGAGGGTAATAGTCCATGACTCCAAATGGAAGTATCAATATTATAAAATTAAACCTAATATAAATATTTCCATCAGTTTTATTGTGTTTAATTTGTTTACTAAATAAATAGGAATGAAGATGTCAGACAAAATTAGTAGGTATTAGTATGATTTAATACTATGTGAAAAGATCGTAAATAGCATAATTTAAACAAGAAATAACTGTTGAATTTTTACAAGGTTGAATGCTCAAAATAACAAATTATAAAATGTGCAACGATGGTATTAAGTTGAGAACTAAAGAAGAAAACCGTTTAGGTCTTTTGTTTCTCACCTACAGTATAATAAGCGGCCACCACAACAATCAAATGAGCGAACCAAATTATCGATGAGAAAAACCGGAACTACTGAATACAAAAACTTTTAACTTATAGTTCTTCACAGTTAATTACATCTAGCTAGGCCTATGCTAGGCCTATTATTAACAATATTGTATTTTAATAATTTTGTTTAAAACTAAATCAAAGTAAAATGATTTGTGTGGTATTTGAGTAATGGTTGCAACTACAATGGCGATGGACTTTAGTTATTTGTGTCATAAGATTTTTCCTTATCTTTAGTTTATCCTTCAAAATAGTAAGAAGTTTTACACCGCTTTGTGTGTTACATAATTAACAAATACACAAGCCTACGTAGTTCTTGACTACTATTACTTTTTAGATACAAAAACATGGCTGAACTATAATACGAAATACCTATAATGTAATTTTGTTAATCATTTTGGTTTTTTTTATTGTTTTGTAGTTTAAATAATCAGCTATATCGATGAGTTGATAGTTGTGGTGGCCACTGCAAAACTGTTAACTTAACGTATCTAAGAAATTTAAACCTATACATAATGATTAATCCTACTTAAATTTATTGACTTTGGTAAAATAGTTTTGTTTCATATCTCTTGTCATACAGAACTATAATTTTGTATAGTATACTATTTTATAATTTATATTTGATAGACTATTATAATATAATATTGATATTTTACAGCCAACTGAATTCTTTTGCTTTTACTGTTATTTAAAATAAATGGTTTTGCCGGCCTTTTTTGGAATTAGTTTAGTCAAATAGCTTCCTTGAGCCGCGTACAAGATTACAATATAGAGATGTTTACTTTAGCCACTGTACCTAAAAGGATCTAAAACTACTTCTACAATTTCTTAAAACAGTATAGGCTACTTTTATTTCCAGAAAGAAGTTTGAAGCTGTTGCAAAAACATATAGGCCTATGGATCGAGCCTAAGATGGACTGTAAAAGAAAGGATTAAACTGATATGGAATAATAACAGGGCATCGTCCGGTTTTTATATCACTTCCTACAATTATCGATATTTTATATATTGAATAAAAGAAATATCAATCGATATCATTGTATCTAAAACTAAATCAGTCACATGTTTCAAATTAGTTGTAATAGTTTAAAGAATTACATAATGTTATGAATAATAAAGGAACCATAACTATTAATCAAACGATAAAATTAATACATACGATAGGAAAATAACATTTAAATAATAAAGAAAACATAGCAACAAAACAAACATCTTGAAACTGAGAAGGAGAAAGTAACCAATCTTTTAGTTGTATTTTGTATAGTTTTCTAAAGTTAACAATTTTTATTTAAAAGAGATTAATTACTGAACAAACTGTTTATAATACAAAAATGTGTGTATTGTTAGTGCATATGAAGGGTAGGGTACAATAAGCGGACCCAGTGTTTTATATCGAAGAATGTAGTCATCAATACCTAATATTCGCATCTCAAATCCTAGACTATTCATCGATATAAAAGTATCTATAGTCCTCAATAACAATCATATGTTTTAAATTAAAATATGAATTTCATATTTACAGTGATCAAACAAATTATTATAACCAAAATTAGGAAAACTGAAGACGACCATATTTGCTCCTCTTACAGTTACAGTTGTTTCTTTCCCACAAATTCCACATAAAGGGTTTTTCAGTACGAGTCCAACATGTTGAAGCCATGAAAAACATGTATTATCTTTCAAAGCAAAGTCGTGTAGTTTTCTAAAATTGACTACCATTTTTAATCACTAAAATTACCTATGTAAAATTGAAATATTACCCTACGTGTATTATTTGAAAGTGTTTACAGCTTTTGATATAGATTATTTAAGTTAATAGTTCAAAATAATTAATCAATATCGATTGATTATACCAATAGTTAGGATTAAGTAATATCTTTCACCAATTTCGATATAAAAACCGAGTCCGCTTATCGTACCCTACCCCATATGAATCAATATTGGTTGATAATATCAATGGGTTTAAACATTTTGATATAAAAAACTGAGTCCTCTTACTGAACTCTACCCTAACACGATGTCTGTAAGGTCTAGTTGGTCAAGATTTCAAATATCAATGTCAGAATAGTATCAAGATCATGCATCCATATTAAAATGGCTTGACCATGCCTATGTTATTCATTCATATTGCCAATTACTACATTCCAGGTTGTTTGTAAAATTGTGAAACATAAAGAATAAGATCCAAATTTTATTGGGTTTCATTTGTATTGAATATTACACAAGGTAATACTGAGTAACAATAGTAATAACCTTATTTTTAAAACAACAAATAGGTTAGGGGAATAGTGTAAAAACTTACCTAACTGCAAGGTATTAGCTTAGGAGTAAGGAAACCGCTTTACTCCTAATAACAATTAAAATGTAGAAAATATACTGTAGAAGAACAAATATACCTTACCCAATTATTGGGAAAGTAAAATGCTTATTGCTTATACACAATAATCCAAATTCCACCTCAATTTGGACTGCACTGTGCAGTGTGCAGTACTCCCTCAGCTGTCAGTTTCATTCATGATTTGATTTGGCGGGAAGGCCGAGAAGGACCACCGAACACAACGTCAACAAAACAAAAACATTATATTCTGTGTCCTTTATTTTTTGTAATAACCAACTTACTAAGCCATCATTCTTAGATTCTCATTGATCGTAGTTTTATCATACACAGTATCTTTATTATTAAAAGAATTTCTTGTTTCCTTACAGCGGCTAGGTATCTAGGTACACAATCGTGTCAATCGAAAACTCTTATATGCCATAATTATGCATTTTTGGAGATGCTTCCGAGTAATAGGGGATAGAATAGAAAAGATGTAATAGGATTCCAAAATCTAACGGAAATCTTTTTAAAAGTATTTTAGTTCAGATTAAAAACTAACGAACTTACAATAGGCTAATATTAGCTTATTTCTTTGTAATGGTTTACACTAGTTACTATATATTACACTATTTGTATTAGTATTTTTAAGACGATTAAAGGCCTGCAAACTGCTTGACAAGTGGACACTAAATGGGGATAATTTTGCAAAGCCACAGCATTAGGGTTTATAGTATTTAATTAAATATGTAGTACATTATTAAATACTTCATCAGTAGATTTAAAACTTTTGTAGTTATTCTCTATATTATTTGATATGATAACAAGTAACAAAAAGATACATCAATATGTTAAGAAATACACGTAATTCTTGCACTTTTGTTTAATTCCTGTAATTGTTTTAGGCAAAATAAAAAAAAATATATTTACTTATTAAAAATGCAAATAGGCGCTTTAATTTGCTTCTGTTATGTAGTCAGAATTCGAAAACCACAATCCGCCTCTTTGTTACATGAGGACACTCATATCTCTATTGCCATATTAGTCATCGATTTGTGCACGAATATATGATGGTGTCGTCTGCAAAAAAAATGAAACACTCCCATTTATAAGCTAAATAGCAAAAATAATGCTACGTTTGCTTAAAATTATATCTTTTCGTTCTCAAATTAGAGCTAGAAGAAGCGATGTGGATCTTGTGCCCGCGTTTTAAGGTTAGATTTCTCTTACTATTACAAAATCAAAATAAGATTTGATAGGTTATTAAAATCACGAAATTTTAAATTTCATTAAACAACATATACATGAAATTTTGTAGATAATTAATTTTGTGTTTCAATCAAACTATATCTACGAAAAAGCCAATAATTTCTAAGAATTAACTCCAGATGCTGTTGCCGTTGTGAGAGAAGGTGCGCAACACACAGACACGGCCGTTTCCGATCATGTAGCCAATGTTTAACATCTCACCGGCAAATATACGTTCTCTACCAAACTTGAACAACCTCAATTTCCCCTCGACTTTGTAGTAAACAAAATTAAGAACGAAGCATTGCACAAAACGGAGTTATACAAAATCATAGTAAACGTTAGGTTTATTTATTCAAAGTATTTTAAAGAAAAATACATGAAAATAATTTTTTACAATTTCTTTAAGGTTTAGGGGGAAGGGGTCAGGATCCTTCGTATAACACCCTTATCTACGTAACTGGGGTTTTTTTTTACCAAGACTATATCTCTTCTATTTGCTGTTATAATAATGTATGCTAATACATATTGCAAAGTAACTCGAGTATACCCCTTTGCGTTTTTATCATAATAAAGTAGAACATATTTATCATACATTTAATGTTTTTCAATTCAAATAAAATAAACTTTTATATGCTTTCATTGAGTATTCTATAAAGAGCAGGCGAGTTACCGCACCCACTCCAATACTTACAATACGGTGTTGCCACATCGTCATATCAGCTGTTTTTCAGTATGAGGCAACTCGAGGACGTATTGCGTTCGATTATTCGATTATTCTATGATTATTTTATTGTCATTTCCTACTCTAATTCTGTATCGTAATATAATTAAGTGTTAATTTATATCTTGAAGGTAAAATATTCGGGAAGGCAGAGATAAGGAAAGATGAGTAGTAACGATTGGAATGTTATTGATTTCAGTTGATTATCCTATCAATAGTTATTCTTCCGTTACATCTAGCAACACCGCGCCACAGACCAGGTTTGCATTGATATGTCTCGTACTATAACGTATGTATGTATTTATACGAGAATGTGGTTGTAGTAAAGCTACTGTAAGTCAAAGTTATAATTTACATTTTAGTGAAGTGTTTAGTCTTTGTTTTCGATTGCTTTAATTGTAAAATCAAAGTGCCTTAATTCCTCTCAACTCAGTCAAAGTTATAATTTGTATTTTTGTGGTATCAAATTTTGTACTTTACTTTGTAATTATTTTTATATGTAAAGTTCAAAGTGCCTCGATTCTCTTTTGAGGAATATCCATACTTATAAATGAGTTTTCATAGAATTATCAAAGTAATGGTAAAATGTATAGAACAAACTTTATATATTCCATTAATCTAAAAGTTCTCATCACAAGAGATATGCCTTATAACCCTTTATGTATAGGGCGAGTTTGAGTAATAAATTAAGTTTGCCTCTTGAGACAAATACAAGAGACAGGTTGTTATTAAAAAAATGGGAGAAAAGCCGAATTCTAACATAAATTTCCAATGCGGAGTTTCAATACATTTTATTTGGGATCACTAATAACTTATAATTACTCTATAAGTTTAAAATATGTTTTACTACTCTGAGTCTTGGACTCAATTAACACGTGACACTTTTATTAAATACACTTTTAATATAAAACTCACCTAACACCTGAGAGGGGAAAATAATAAATTACAATACTAACAATTACATTTTATCAATTTTATACTTATTTTCAAAAATTGTAATAATTAATTATTACTGATGGTTTAAGGACTCAATATTACCTGCTTTTTCTGTTGTCCTCTGAGTATTGTTGGGGTTTCTTTTTGTTCTTGTAAGTATTCATCATTCACGTTGACAACCTACTCCCTCTCCATCTTCATCACACAAGTCTTTGAGACTTTTTCGATGTTATAGTGTATAGCAAAGTAAGCAACAACATTGTATTGCAACTTAGATACAGTTTCATAAAATTGGCCAAAACACTTTTCAACAAAATTAATCTTTCTCTAGAGTGAATAAAGTCAAAATTTCTTTCACGGGCGTTAGTTGGAGGCTTGAATGAGATAGTTAACCATAATGATATACTATACCCAGAGTTACCCAATACACATGAAGGTCCATCAAAGCGAGATATAATTTCCATATTTTTGTGCCTGCACCATATTCTTGCATTGTGAACTCTTTCTAGCCATTAAGCACTCACACATGTGGTAGCTGCACGTTGACATCACTCCTAGCCTAAATGTTAATGCTGGTAAAACTCTTTCTGTTTATATATTCAATGCCACGGATTTGAGGTTTCATAATTTTAAAATGTGTACGGTCCAACGCTTCTACAACAGTAGGCATACTAAAACGTTATATCCAAAGAATTTTTGCCTCACTGCAAACAGTTCCTTCCTTCTGCACCGTTGATGGAATTGTGAGCCCTGTCAATTATTTTATTCATGGCATATGTTACAGTTTTGTATGCAGTACTTTTATGGACACCAACGTCTTCAGCAATCCCTGACTGGAATGCTGGATTTGCATCATATCTCAGGACATTCACTTTCAGTAGCTTCTTTAGTGAAAGAGCACCACCACCTAAATCCGTTTCATTTAAGAACTCAAAACTTCAACGCTCTCACTGTCAAACAATTGCACTTAGTTATTTTCCGACAGACGAAATACGGGTTTTCCTGAAGTAACCTTTACTACTTAATCAGAACTACACATCAACTTTCTACTTTTCCAATTCTAGTTAAAAAAAGACTATCAATGTTCAAATAAAATTTAATTTTGAAGAGACATATTTTACGTTTATAAATTTATTATCCATTAATTTAAACGTTTATTATTTATTATTATTTAATTGTTTAATTCTAAATCATAATCCTAACTTAAATTCTAACATCCCATTTGTAAACATTGTACCAGAACTCCTAATATTGTAATTTTTATGCTTTACATTTTCACAAAAATGTATTATAATTAGGTATCAAACATATAATTTAAAGATAACATTTACTAATCTTTGTAAAGAAAACCAAGCTATAGTATATAATATTTAATTCCTTTAACTGAGGTATCCTAGTATCTACTCTGTAGTATAAATACAAATGCCATAATAATAATAAGAACCTAACTTTAAGTATAGTATTTTGGAGCCCTGAAGTGGAAGTGTGAAACTATCACTATAACCACCATTTAAATAACAAGAACTTGCCGTATAAGCTACATTCCACTACATTTGATAAAATAGACCGAAACATATTAGTAGCACTTGAAGTATTTTAGTCTAGTGGAGAGAAAGCCTAAAGTCGTAATCCATAATGTTCTTAATGAGACGATTTTTGTGTAATATGATGGATTCCTGTAAAATTTATGAAACTGAAGTAGGCATACAGGAGGCTGAAATTACATTTTAAGTAAAAGGGCAAATTTACCTGCTCGTGTGTTTCATCATTAAGTTACTAATGGAGTGGCTCTTTGACTCATGTTAAGGGCCCGTCTCTTTGTACCCATTTATTCAGTTATTGTAAATATTTCGTGTGAAAATTCAAAGTAAAAATTTAAAATATATAAAGAATATTGTTCACAAATTACTTTTACTAACTTGCAATTTGCAGCAATTTTTATATAAAAATTAAATACCTAATTAAAACTAAACTATAATGTCCTTTACTATTAGCAACACACTACTATCTTTCGTAATGCTTAAAATTGACCGTTTTCGTGAAAACTAAGAAATCTGTTTATATATTAGGTATATAAAACATATTTTGTTCCATAACAAACTAATTTGGTAACTACATATATTAAAGAACAAAGTAACCCCATCGGCATCGGCTAGTGTTTTTCAAGCGATTAAATTGCCAATGAACAGCCTTTAATCTTTATATTATATAAAATACTACATTAAGCATTACATAAAAATTTTGTTTACAATATTATTTAGTACGTTATACTTATTTATTGGCTTAGACTACTATAACATAAAACATATTTTATATGCTCTGTATCAGATTCATGTATGCTGTAATCCATTCGACAGAGAAATCGAATGCCTTAACCTAAAAGAGTATTGAATAAAATATGAAACAGCAGTCTCGAGAGACTAAACTCGCTTCCCGTAGAGGAAGCTTGGAGCAGTGAGACGTTTTGCTACCTAAATAAACTGATTCTTAATGGATTTATAAATCAAGCCCGTAAGATGAAATTATTTAATGGTTTTTGCCAGTATAGTAGTTGAACCACATAAATAAGTACTGTAATGTTACTTTTAGTTTTCTATCACTTGTAATATTATTGTTTTGGAAATCGCATTGCACAAATTTAGACAAAGAAATTTTTTTTGTTTATCATTCCTGGTGGAATTCTATAAATATAAGCAAATTTGTACAGAATAATAATTTAAAGTCTTGCAAGCTCTTTAAAGTATAAGAATTGAGCTTTATGCAATACTAACCTTATTTTATACCTTACATTTTTGTTCAAATGTGTTTAGGTCTTAGGTTTTTTGTTAATTTCATAAAAACACCTACTTTGAACAATATATTCTATGTCACATATCCTAATTTATATGTCTTTGATTACCACTGTGTAAGGTTTTAATAACAAATTATACAAAAGAGATCAAAATTACTGTTTTAATGAAGTTCCGCGCATAGTTAAATCTCTATCGTCCATTTCATTAGGCTTATGTTGCACTGTTTTACTTGTAAATATGTCATAAGATTGTAGTAAATATAAAATTAATCCATAATCTTATCGTTGCCACTATTGTTAGACTACCCATAAGTATACTTTATTACTACTATAAGTGTAAAAACTTTCACTTATGCTCAGTAAAATCCTATGGAATGATAGCGTCGTAATCGAACAATGTTCGTTGTATAAATGAAACTTTATTGAAAAGTCCAAGTCATTATCGAGATATCGGCCAAAGAAAAAGGTATGCATACATACAGAGAGACAGAGATTAATTATTTTTAATACTCGAGTGATAGGATATTCTCTAACAGTAGAACGGGCGCCCACTTTAGCGCTAACATGGGCTCTTATGGAGTTATTCTGGACCAATGAGAAAGCAGCAATGGCGGCTAGGCCACGCCCCCTGCCCCCCTCCCCTCCCCCCTCCCACACCCCCCGCCCCCTCCTAGACCCCCTGCGACGACCCCCCAGCCAATGGGAGAGCAGCAAGCCCCCCACCTTACGAGAGCGATGGCGGACGAGCGATGGCGGACGAGCGATGGCGGACGGTGTCATGGCGGATGAACAAAAATTTGTGTCTCCGGCGGCCGGTATCCGAACCCGGGCCCCTACGAATGCGAGACTGTCGCGCTGACCACTGGACCACGGAGACGAGTTGTGCGTGGCGGCGCGATATGGCTGTACGTGCGGCGCGGGGCGCCCGGCGTTATCGGCGATCAGCTGTAGTTTCTTAGCTTTGCGACTGCGGTTGCTGCTATCTGGTAGAGACGGCTCACAACATACTGGTAGCGGCAAGTGAGGACGTAAAAAAAAAAAGTATGCCTACTGTAACACTATTGTTCTTAGCGTACGTGTGCGACTGCGGTGCTGCTATCTGGTAGAGACGGCTTACAACATAATGGTAACGGCAAGTGAGGCCGCAAAAAAAAAGTATGCCAAGCCATCCAGGATTTGAACCCTGGTCCCGCGGAACGTAAGACGAGCGCTTAGACCACTCGATTGGCATACCTTAAGAGCTCTCTCGTGTAGGCGAGCATAACCTCGTTACAGCACATGGTGACAGAGCGGATACAGCTGTGCATTCCAATGACTACAACTACGCATGTGTGTACCAGACCATCTTACTCTGTAACATTGTGACAAAGCGAATGAAGCTACACAACACACATGTAGACACTTACGTAAATCCCACCCCGGACAGGGTTTGGGACTGTCCGGGTGCGTACACCCCCAGGTTAAGGCATCATATGGTGCACAAAGTCGGTCCAGAGATACTGGTTGTTACACTGCGTACCACATAATGCCTCCCTCCCTTTTTAGGTGGGATTCACTTACCTGTATTAACGTCCATCGTCTGCTTGTTATATGGCGAGCCACTGTAGACAGAAAGAACAAAAACACATTGCCGACCGCGATGTAAAAATAGCCGGGAGGCGGGGGCGTTGCAGAAATAACACACGTGTTGACGACCGTACTACATTTATTAAAAGCGTTCTGATTACATACATTTCCAAATCTTAACATCTACCAAAAGTCCGTTAACACCCGTACATCTAACTTTATACCTTTTAGACGACGTCATTTCTTGTAGATCACTGTCCATCTAAAGTCTTTTCAAATCTCACCGGTAGAAATGTGACGGCTGTTTTGGTGCTGTCCACTTCTACGAGTAACATCACTGCCTTCCGGTCAAATTTAGTGTCCACCTTCTTTGCCTCCAGGATCCTGTAGCCAGCTTTCCGTGTCAACTCTTTTATCGCCATCTTTGGTGTGGGTTCACCATGCTTCTCCAGGGACGAAAGCTTTGTAGAAAGTTCCATTTTTCAATCTGTAAAGGAAAACCGACAATCTGTATAGCGAATAATCTTAACAACGAGTTCATCGTAAAACTGTTAACTTGGCTAGCGGATTGAGAATAACTATGCGTGAGCAACACACCGCAAATAGAGAGCGCAGTCGAATATCTTAAAGAAAACAGTTAAATGTGTAGTGTAGTCACTTACCTGTAATGAGAGCGTCCGACACGTAGACGAAGAGTGACTGTGACGATCACCTTGCCACAGGTAGTATATACACCTTGGAATGAAAGTGGAGGTAGTCGCGGCTGTGGTCGTGGCAAACTGCCAAGCTGAATATAGACAGGAATGCAGCGTAGTTGACCCACGTTTCCATCACCACGGTAGGCTTTGAGCCAGGCCGTAGGGGTCTCGGCGCGTTTTTTATTATAGTGAGTTTCCCCAGGAGGCCTAATCTCACTTAACAAAGAACACTGAACACGTTCAAGTTCTCAACTCAATGCCGAACCTCTCCGTGTCACCTCTCTTTGCGAGTGGGCCCCAACCATCGCCCACTCTGTCGTGATGGCCACTCCATAACAAATTTGCCACCTCCGAAAAAATAAACTTTTTTTTTTGGTGTCCTTGCGAGACCGTTTAGCGAGTCCGTTAAAAGTTCTCAACTAAATGCCGAACCTTTCCGTCTCACTGTCAAGTACTCGCAAAAACTTTTATATTTTGCAAGTGTTTTTTTCTGCCCACGTGAGCTTTGAAGTTTTCAACTTAATGCCAAACTCCTTAGCTCTCGCAAAGACATTTTTTCCAGGAGTAGTTCTCAACTCAATGCCGAACTCCTCCTCCTCCTTCCGAGAAGGACATTTTTGTACTAATCTACATTATACTACTAGGCGGACGCGACAAGTCACTTTACTTGGTGAAGCCTTTCAATATGACTTGCCTCATCCAGGTGAAGCTGAAGCATCTCTCAGTCGGTTTCATACAAGCCACTTTACTTGGAGAAGCCTTTCAATGTGACTCGTTGTAACTTACAGAGGATGAGCGAGATCCGATTCTCAGCAAGATTCCTACAAGTCACTTTACTCAGAGAGGCCTTTCAATGTGACTCGTGAAACACAAGCAGAGAATCGGTTGTTGACCACTTTACTCGGTGAAGCCTTTCAATGTGGTCTATCGTAAAACTGGAGTTTTTCTACGGGACACATTACGCTTCATCACTATAATAATTACAATGGTCCTGAAGAAACTTTCCACTAAGGTTTTGGTACAATAGTATGTAATCCCAGTCCAGCTGTTCAGCAAAATCGTGTATAAAACTGCTCCGATAGAACCTGGTGACGACTTATTACTATCCAACAGTAAGTGTCAAAGTTCGGCATCATTTCACGTAAAATGAATTCAGGAAGGCGAGAATTTTCCAAAATCGTGGTCCAAATTACTTTATGCTGAAATATTCTCAACATGTCAAACGAAAAAGTATAATTTGCCGATAAAAGCTTCCAATTCAGAAAGCGACTAAATTTCAAAATGAACGCATCAGTGAGCACACCGACAGGCACTTTGGGCTCTCGAGAAATGAGGTCCCATACAGCAGCGGTAGCAGCAGCAGCTGTACTCGCCATGCTGACACGATGTAATCTCAACAGTGACCGTGAACAGAATGACTACTAAGCGGACTGGTGAGTCTGTTTATTCAGGATTTCAAAACGACATCTAGCAGCGTGCATTGCACACCGTACATCTTCATCACGGCCGCTGTGTTGCGGTAGGGAGCAGGAAAACCGATGCGTTTCCTTTACAACTGCATAATGTACTACTGTCATAACATGCCAGGTTGTCCAGCTCACAAACGTTAGAGTGAAACCGTCTTAAAAAATTCGCTTTCTCATGACCACGTGTATAAATTATGGTAAACGGCTTGCACAGGTTGCGAATGACACTTCCACTGTAAGGGAAATCGCCTTCTTCCCACAAGATCTTGTGATAGTTCTTCTCTAACCACAGAGCTGTTGTACGCATTTTCTTGTTTAATCTCTCCCTAGGAAACGGAGGTTTGAAAACAATTTGACATTGAAATGAATTAGCCACAATGGCAAACTCTTTGATTATAAACGGTTTTTTTTTTGTTACCTTGAAAAGCTTGAAATTCAAACTACTGCCACATTCATCGCCGCTGGAATGTGGCCAACGTTTGTAGCACTGGACGTCATCAAAAAGTCTGTCGCAAAGGTGACGTGGTAAAGCCTCAGGCGGATCAACGTAACCCTCGTCCGGACTTCCGTTGTTAGGCAATGCTAACACATCACCGACGTAAGATCTCAATAGATCCTCCGTTAAAAACAACTCGTTGATTTGACGTGTTACGCAGGGCAGACAGTTGGTGAACTGAGTCCACTCGTCTACGGACAGAGTTAATGTATTCTTTCCGTCGTACAGTACAACGTACTGCTGACCAAATACTCTACGTACCACCATATTCTCTCCACTTTCGCTTTTAAGAACTACTGAATCTATGCACGCCTGTCGATTCCAAGAGTCCGGTGATTTGGTTCGCGCACCCTAATAGAATGTTGAACATTTCAGGTTTCCAAAACGCAAACGTTCCCCTTTTACCTTTCATCAAGATACCGACACCGTTGTCGTGATCAACAAACAATCCTACAATCAAGTATTTGGAACAATCAGGATTCAAAAAGTAAAGAGACTTTAGAAACACACCGGTAACTAGATTCGGGAGATTTCGTTTTGAGCTTTTACGGACTGATTTAACCTTGTCTATTTCCATTGGTTGACTCACCAGCTGGTCCTCCTCCTCCTCCTCCTTGAACACAGCATCAGCGACAGTAGCCAGTATGTCTTCACTCTTTCGCTCCATGATCACGAATGACTCTGTACACCTTGAGCAAACCATTAAGTACCTGACGTATTAGTCACTGGCTTATACAA